>NW_027656007.1:0-235563 GCF_964235325.1 Thermobia domestica
CCTCCAGTATGGGATGGGTTTTCGTCGATCTTTACGAAGTATATGTTGCTGTTCAGCCTCTCTGTGGCTTTAACATTATGATAGGTTGTTAAAGTAAAGGAGTGGTTGATTTGCAGCGTGGTATTGCAACATGTTTTCTTCAAATCAATTACTTCTTACGGTAGATGGGTACATGTTTGACTCAATAGCGCGCGGTTGGTGTTAAGTATGAGATTCATCACTGGGTGCTATTGGGTCTATCACGCTTCTCACAAGCGTCGTTTTGGATTAATACAATTTGGATTGAATTTCTTTTTTATTTTCTTAGAACAGTAAATACTTAAGCATAGGCTGCATTTATGGTATGTGCACTATCAACTCAACAATGCACAATTGATGTTGTCATTTATATTCATCACTGGGTATTGTTGGGTTGGAAAATGCCATGTGTTTTCTTCGTTGAGGTTAGCATTTATTATTTAAATACTAATCTCGTGTTGGTGGAGAGTTTCCAGTTGCTGTGTATATGTCTGGTTACTGGGTTGTCTCCTCCAGTATGGGATGGGTTTTCGTCGATCTTTACGAAGTATATGTTGCTGTTCAGCCTCTCTGTGGCTTTAACATTATGATAGGTTGTTAAAGCTAAGGAGTGGTTGATTTGGAGCGTGGTATTGCAACATGTTTTCTTCAAATCAATTACTTCTTACGGTAGATGGGTACATGATTGACTCAATAGCGCGCGGTTGGTGTTAAGTATGAGATTCATCACTGGGTGCTATTGGGTCTATCACGCTTCTCACAAGCGTCGTTTTGGATTAATACAATTTGGATTGAATTTCTTTTTTATTTTCTTAGAACAGTAAATACTTAAGCATAGGCTGCATTTATGGTATGTGCACTATCAACTCAACAATGCACAATTGATGTTGTCATTTATATTCATCACTGGGTATTGTTGGGTTGGAAAATGCCATGTGTTTTCTTCGTTGAGGGTAGCATTTATTATTTTACATCTGTATGTTTTGCGTGTATTTGTTGTTGCCGTGCTGTGATTGGTCACAAGTAATAGCTCCGTCCAATCGCGTGTCTGCATTTGTTTACATTTCTGTTGCGCTTTCTACGTTTGTATATATAGCAAGGTGTAATGGTGTTTGATGGTGCAGTGGTATCTGAGGTGCAGTGCAGTGTTGGAGACCTGTGGTATGGTTTTATTTTATTTTGTAATTTGTTAAATACTAATCTCGTGTTGGTGGAGAGTTTCCAGTTGCTGTGTATATGTCTGGTTACTGGGTTGTCTCCTCGAGTATGGGATGGGTTTTCGTCGATCTTTACGAAGTATATGTAGCTGTTCGGCCTCTCTGTGGCTTTAACATTATGATAGGTTGTTAAAGCTAAGGAGTGGTTGATTTGCAGCGTGGTATTGCAACATGTTTTCTTCAAATCAATTACTTCTTACGGTAGATGGGTACATGGTTGACTCAATAGCGCGCGGTTGGTGTTAAGTATGAGATTCATCAACTGGGTGCTATTGGGTCTATCACGCTTCTCACAAGCGTCGTTTTGGATTAATACAATTTGGATTGAATTTCTTTTTTATTTTCTTAGAACAGTAAATACTTAAGCATAGGCTGCATTTATGGTATGTGCACTATCAACTCAACAATGCAATATTGATGTTGTCATTTATATTCATCACTGGGTATTGTTGGGTTGGAAAATGCCATGTGTTTTCTTCGTTCAGGATAGAATTTATTATTTTACATCTGTATGTTTTGCGCGTATTTGTTGTTGCCGTGCTGTGATTGGTCGGAAGTAATAGCTCCGTCCAATCGCGTGTCTGCATTTGTTTACATTTCTGTTGCGCTTTCTACGTTTGCATATATAGCAAGGTGTAATGGAGTTTGATGGTGCAGTGGTATCTGTGTTGCAGTGCAGTGTTGGAGACCTGTGGTGTGGTTTTATTTTATTTTGTAATTATTTAAATACTAATCTCGTGTTGGTGGAGAGTTTCCAGTTGCTGTGTATATGTCTGGTTACTGGGTTTTCTCCTCCAGTATGGGATGGGTTTTCGTCGATCTTTACGAAGTATATGTTGCTGTTCAGCCTCTCTGTGGCTTTAACATTATGATAGGTTGTTAAAGCTAAGGAGTGGTTGATTTGCAGCGTGGTATTGCAACATGTTTTCTTCAAATCAATTACTTCTTACGGTAGATGGGTACATGGTTGACTCAATAGCGCGCGGTTGGTGTTAAGTATGAGATTCATCACTGGGTGCTATTGGGTCTATCACGCTTCTCACAAGCGTCGTTTTGGATTAATACAATTTGGATTGAATTTCTTTTTTATTTTCTTAGAACAGTAAATACTTAAGCATAGGCTGCATTTATGGTATGTGCACTATCAACTCAACAATGCACAATTGATGTTGTCATTTATATTCATCACTGGGTATTGTTGGGCTGGAAAATGCCATGTGTTTTCTTCGTTCAGGATAGAATTTATTATTTTACATCTGTATGTTTTGCGCGTATTTGTTGTTGCCGTGCTGTGATTGGTCGGAAGTAATAGCTCCGTCCAATCGCGTGTCTACATTTGTTGACATTTCTGTTGCGCTTTCTACGTTTGCATATATAGCAAGGTGTAATGGTGTTTGATGGTGCAGTGGTATCTGTGTTGCAGTGCAGTGTTGGAGACCTGTGGTGTGGTTTTATTTTATTTTGTAATTATTTAAATACTAATCTCGTGTTGGTGGAGAGTTTCCAGTTGCTGTGTATATGTCTGGTTACTGGGTTTTCTCCTCCAGTATGGGATGGGTTTTCGTCGATCTTTACGAAGTATATGTTGCTGTTCAGCCTCTCTGTGGCTTTAACATTATGATAGGTTGTTAAAGCTAAGGAGTGGTTGATTTGCAGCGTGGTATTGCAACATGTTTTCTTCAAATCAATTACTTCTTACGATAGATGGGTACATGGTTGACTCAATAGCGCGCGGTTGGTGTTAAGTATGAGATTCATCACTGGGTGCTATTGGGTCTATCACGCTTCTCACAAGCGTCGTTTTGGATTAATACAATTTGGATTGAATTTCTTTTTTATTTTCTTAGAACAGTAAATACTTAAGCATAGGCTGCATTTAGGGTATGTGCACTATCAACTCAACAATTCACAATTGATGTTGTCATTTATATTCATCACTGGGTATTGTTGGGTTGGAAAATGCCATGTGTTTTCTTCGTTGAGGTTAGAATTTATTATTTTATATCTGTATGTTTTGCTTGTATTTGTTGTTGCCGTGCTGTGATTGGTCAGAAATAATAGCTCCGTCCAATCGCGTGTCTGCATTTGTTTACATTTCTGTTGCGCTGTCTACGTTTGTATATATAGCAAGGTGTAATGGTGTTTGATGGTGCAGTGGTATCTGAGTTGCAGTGCAGTGTTGGAGACCTGTGGTATGGTTTTATTTTATTTTGTAATTTGTTAAATACTAATCTCGTGTTGGGGGAGAGTTTCCAGTTGCTGTGTATATGTCTGGTTACTGGGTTGTCTCCTCCAGTATGGGATGGGTTTTCGTCGATCTTTACGAAGTATATGTTGCTGTTCTGCCTCTCTGTGGCTTTAACATTATGATAGGTTGTTAAAGCTAAGGAGTGGTTGATTTGCAGCGTGGTATTGCAACATGTTTTCTTCAAATCAATTACTTCTTACGGTAGATGGGTACATGGTTGACTCAATAGCGCGCGGTTGGTGTTAAGTATGAGATTCATCACTGGGTGCTATTGGGTCTATCACGCTTCTCACAAGCGTCGTTTTGGATTAATACATTTGGATTGAATTTCTTTTTTTTTCTTAGAACAGTAAATACTTAAGCATAGGCTGCATTTATGGTATGTGCACTATCAACTCAACAATGCACAATTGATGTTGTCATTTATATTCATCACTGGGTATTGTTGGGTTGGAAAATGCCATGTGTTTTCTTCGTTGAGGTTAGCATTTATTATTTTACATCTGTATGTTGCGTTTATTTGTTGTTGCCGTGCTGTGATTGGTCAGAAGTAATAGCTTCGTCCAATCGCGTGTCTGCATTTGTTTACATTTCTGTTGCGCTTTCTACGTTTGTATATATAGCAAGGTGTAATGGTGTTTGATGGTGCAGTGGTATCTGAGTTGCAGTGCAGTGTTGGAGACCTGTGGTATGGTTTTATTTTATTTTGTAATTTGTTAAATACTAATCTCGTGTTGGTGAAGAGTTTCCAGTTGCTGTGTATATGTCTGGTTACTGGGTTGTCTCCTCCAGTATGGGATGGGTTTTCGTCGATCTTTACGAAGTATATGTTGCTGTTCAGCCTCTCTGTGGCTTTAACATTATGATAGGTTGTTAAAGCTAAGGAGTGGTTGATTTGCAGCGTGGTATTGCAACATGTTTTCTTCAAATCAATTACTTCTTACGGTAGATGGGTACATGGTTGACTCAATAGCGCGCGGTTGGTGTTAAGTATGAGATTCATCACTGGGTGCTATTGGGTCTATCACGCTTCTCACAAGCGTCGTTTTGGATTAATACAATTTGGATTGAATTTCTTTTTTATTTTCTTAGAACAGTAAATACTTAAGCATAGGCTGCATTTATGGTATGTGCACTATCAACTCAACAATGCACAATTGATGTTGTCATTTATATTCATCACTGGGTATTGTTGGGTTGGAAAATGCCATGTGTTTTCTTCGTTGAGGTTAGCATTTATTATTTAAATACTAATCTCGTGTTGGTGGAGAGTTTCCAGTTGCTGTGTATATGTCTGGTTACTGGGTTTTCTCCTCCAGTATGGGATGGGTTTTCGTCGATCTTTACGAAGTATATGTTGCTGTTCAGCCTCTCTGTGGCTTTAACATTATGATAGGTTGTTAAAGCTAAGGAGTGGTTGATTTGCAGCGTGGTATTGCAACATGTTTTCTTCAAATCAATTACTTCTTACGGTAGATGGGTACATGGTTGACTCAATAGCGCGCGGTTGGTGTTAAGTATGAGATTCATCACTGGGTGCTATTGGGACTATCACGCTTCTCACAAGCGTCGTTTTGGATTAATACATTTGGATTGAATTTCTTTTTTATTTTCTTAGAACAGTAAATACTTAAGCATAGGCTGCATTTATGGTATGTGCACTATCAACTCAACAATGCACAATTGATGTTGTCATTTATATTCATCACTGGGTATTGTTGGGTTGGAAAATGCCATGTGTTTTCTTCGTTCAGGATAGAATTTATTATTTTACATCTGTATGTTTTGCGCGTATTTGTTGTTGCCGTGCTGTGATTGGTCGGAAGTAATAGCTCCGTCCAATCGCGTGTCTGCATTTGTTTACATTTCTGTTGCGCTTTCTACGTTTGCATATATAGCAAGGTGTAATGGAGTTTGATGGTGCAGTGGTATCTGTGTTGCAGTGCAGTGTTGGAGACCTGTGGTGTGGTTTTATTTTATTTTGTAATTATTTAAATACTAATCTCGTGTTGGTGGAGAGTTTCCAGTTGCTGTGTATATGTCTGGTTACTGGGTTTTGTCCTCCAGTATGGGATGGGTTTTCGTCGATCTTTACGAAGTATATGTTGCTGTTCAGCCTCTCTGTGGCTTTAACATTATGATAGGTTGTTAAAGCTAAGGAGTGGTTGATTTGCAGCGTGGTATTGCAACATGTTTTCTTCAAATCAATTACTTCTTACGGTAGATGGGTACATGGTTGACTCAATAGCGCGCGGTTGGTGTTAAGTATGAGATTCATCACTGGGTGCTATTGGGTCTATCACGCTTCTCACAAGCGTCGTTTTGGATTAATACAATTTGGATTGAATTTCTTTTTTATTTTCTTAGAACAGTAAATACTTAAGCATAGGCTGCATTTATGGTATGTGCACTATCAACTCAGCAATGCACAATTGATGTTGTCATTTATATTCATCACTGGGTATTGTTGGGTTGGAAAATGCCATGTGTTTTCTTCGTTGAGGTTAGCATTTATTATTTAAATACTAATCTCGTGTTGGTGGAGAGTTTCCAGTTGCTGTGTATATGTCTGGTTACTGGGTTTTCTCCTCCAGTATGGGATGGGTTTTCGTCGATCTTTACGAAGTATATGTTGCTGTTCAGCCTCTCTGTGGCTTTAACATTATGATAGGTTGTTAAAGCTAAGGAGTGGTTGATTTGCAGCGTGGTATTGCAACATGTTTTCTTCAAATCAATTACTTCTTACGGTAGATGGGTACATGGTTGACTCAATAGCGCGCGGTTGGTGTTAAGTATGAGATTCATCACTGGGTGCTATTGGGTCTATCACGCTTCTCACAAGCGTCGTTTCGGATTAATACAATTTGGATTGAATTTCTTTTTTATTTTCTTAGAACAGTAAATACTTAAGCATAGGCTGCATTTATGGTATGTGCACTATCAACTCAACAATGCACAATTGATGTTGTCATTTATATTCATCACTGGGTATTGTTGGGTTGGAAAATGCCATGTGTTTTCTTCGTTCAGGTTAGAATTTATTATTTTACATCTGTATGTTTTGCGTATTTTTGTTGTTGCCGTGCTGTGATTGGTCAGAAATAATAGCTCCGTCCAATCGCGTGTCTGCATTTGTTTACATTTCTGTTGCGCTTTCTACGTTTGTATATATAGCAAGGTGTAATGGTGTTTGATGGTGCAGTGGTATCTGAGTTGCAGTGCAGTGTTGGAGACCTGTGGTATGGTTTTATTTTATTTTGTAATTTGTTAAATACTAATCTCGTGTTGGGGGAGAGTTTCCAGTTGCTGTGTATATGTCTGGTTACTGGGTTGTCTCCTCCAGTATGGGATGGGTTTTCGTCGATCTTTACGAAGTATATGTTGCTGTTCAGCCTCTCTGTGGCTTTAACATTATGATAGGTTGTTAAAGCTAAGGAGTGGTTGATTTGCAGCGTGGTATTGCAACATGTTTTCTTCAAATCAATTACTTCTTACGGTAGATGGGTACATGGTTGACTCAATAGCGCGCGGTTGGTGTTAAGTATGAGATTCATCACTGGGTACTATTGGGTCTATCACGCTTCTCACAAGCGTCGTTTTGGATTAATACAATTTGGATTGAATTTCTTTTTTATTTTCTTAGAACAGTAAATACTTAAGCATAGGCTGCATTTATGGTATGTGCACTATCAACTCAACAATGCACAATTGATGTTGTCATTTATATTCATCACTGGGTATTGTTGGGTTGGAAAATGCCATGTGTTTTCTTCGTTGAGGGTAGCATTTATTATTTTACATCTGTATGTTCCGTTTATTTGTTGTTGCCGTGCTGTGATTGGTCAGAAGTAATAGATTCGTCCAATCGCGTGTCTGCATTTGTTTACATTTCTGTTGCGCTTTCTACGTTTGTATATATAGCAAGGTGTAATGGTGTTTGATGGTGCAGTGGTATCTGAGTTGCAGTGCAGTGTTGGAGACCTGTGGTATGGTTTTATTTTATTTTGTAATTTGTTAAATACTAATCTCGTGTTGGTGGAGAGTTTCCAGTTGCTGTGTATATGTCTGGTTACTGGGTTGTCTCCTCCAGTATGGGATGGGTTTTCGTCGATCTTTACGAAGTATATGTTGCTGTTCAGCCTCTCTGTGGCTTTAACATTATGATAGGTTGTTAAAGTAAAGGAGTGGTTGATTTGCAGCGTGGTATTGCAACATGTTTTCTTCAAATCAATTACTTCTTACGGTAGATGGGTACATGGTTGACTCAATAGCGCGCGGTTGGTGTTAAGTATGAGATTCATCACTGGGTGCTATTGGGTCTATCACGCTTCTCACAAGCGTCGTTTTGGATTAATACAATTTGGATTGAATTTCTTTTTTATTTTCTTAGAACAGTAAATACTTAAGCATAGGCTGCATTTATGGTATGTGCACTATCAACTCAACAATGCACAATTGATGTTGTCATTTATATTCATCACTGGGTATTGTTGGGTTGGAAAATGCCATGTGTTTTCTTCGTTGAGGTTAGCATTTATTATTTAAATACTAATCTCGTGTTGGTGGAGAGTTTCCAGTTGCTGTGTATATGTCTGGTTACTGGGTTGTCTCCTCCAGTATGGGATGGGTTTTCGTCGATCTTTACGAAGTATATGTTGCTGTTCAGCCTCTCTGTGGCTTTAACATTATGATAGGTTGTTAAAGCTAAGGAGTGGTTGATTTGGAGCGTGGTATTGCAACATGTTTTCTTCAAATCAATTACTTCTTACGGTAGATGGGTACATGATTGACTCAATAGCGCGCGGTTGGTGTTAAGTATGAGATTCATCACTGGGTGCTATTGGGTCTATCACGCTTCTCACAAGCGTCGTTTTGGATTAATACAATTTGGATTGAATTTCTTTTTTATTTTCTTAGAACAGTAAATACTTAAGCATAGGCTGCATTTATGGTATGTGCACTATCAACTCAACAATGCACAATTGATGTTGTCATTTATATTCATCACTGGGTATTGTTGGGTTGGAAAATGCCATGTGTTTTCTTCGTTGAGGGTAGCATTTATTATTTTACATCTGTATGTTTTGCGTGTATTTGTTGTTGCCGTGCTGTGATTGGTCACAAGTAATAGCTCCGTCCAATCGCGTGTCTGCATTTGTTTACATTTCTGTTGCGCTTTCTACGTTTGTATATATAGCAAGGTGTAATGGTGTTTGATGGTGCAGTGGTATCTGAGGTGCAGTGCAGTGTTGGAGACCTGTGGTATGGTTTTATTTTATTTTGTAATTTGTTAAATACTAATCTCGTGTTGGTGGAGAGTTTCCAGTTGCTGTGTATATGTCTGGTTACTGGGTTGTCTCCTCGAGTATGGGATGGGTTTTCGTCGATCTTTACGAAGTATATGTAGCTGTTCGGCCTCTCTGTGGCTTTAACATTATGATAGGTTGTTAAAGCTAAGGAGTGGTTGATTTGCAGCGTGGTATTGCAACATGTTTTCTTCAAATCAATTACTTCTTACGGTAGATGGGTACATGGTTGACTCAATAGCGCGCGGTTGGTGTTAAGTATGAGATTCATCAACTGGGTGCTATTGGGTCTATCACGCTTCTCACAAGCGTCGTTTTGGATTAATACAATTTGGATTGAATTTCTTTTTTATTTTCTTAGAACAGTAAATACTTAAGCATAGGCTGCATTTATGGTATGTGCACTATCAACTCAACAATGCAATATTGATGTTGTCATTTATATTCATCACTGGGTATTGTTGGGTTGGAAAATGCCATGTGTTTTCTTCGTTCAGGATAGAATTTATTATTTTACATCTGTATGTTTTGCGCGTATTTGTTGTTGCCGTGCTGTGATTGGTCGGAAGTAATAGCTCCGTCCAATCGCGTGTCTGCATTTGTTTACATTTCTGTTGCGCTTTCTACGTTTGCATATATATAAAGGTGTAATGGAGTTTGATGGTGCAGTGGTATCTGTGTTGCAGTGCAGTGTTGGAGACCTGTGGTGTGGTTTTATTTTATTTTGTAATTATTTAAATACTAATCTCGTGTTGGTGGAGAGTTTCCAGTTGCTGTGTATATGTCTGGTTACTGGGTTTTCTCCTCCAGTATGGGATGGGTTTTCGTCGATCTTTACGAAGTATATGTTGCTGTTCAGCCTCTCTGTGGCTTTAACATTATGATAGGTTGTTAAAGCTAAGGAGTGGTTGATTTGCAGCGTGGTATTGCAACATGTTTTCTTCAAATCAATTACTTCTTACGGTAGATGGGTACATGGTTGACTCAATAGCGCGCGGTTGGTGTTAAGTATGAGATTCATCACTGGGTGCTATTGGGTCTATCACGCTTCTCACAAGCGTCGTTTTGGATTAATACAATTTGGATTGAATTTCTTTTTTATTTTCTTAGAACAGTAAATACTTAAGCATAGGCTGCATTTATGGTATGTGCACTATCAACTCAACAATGCACAATTGATGTTGTCATTTATATTCATCACTGGGTATTGTTGGGTTGGAAAATGCCATGTGTTTTCTTCGTTCAGGATAGAATTTATTATTTTACATCTGTATGTTTTGCGCGTATTTGTTGTTGCCGTGCTGTGATTGGTCGGAAGTAATAGCTCCGTCCAATCGCGTGTCTGCATTTGTTGACATTTCTGTTGCGCTTTCTACGTTTGCATATATAGCAAGGTGTAATGGTGTTTGATGGTGCAGTGGTATCTGTGTTGCCGTGCAGTGTTGGAGACCTGTGGTGTGGTTTTATTTTATTTTGTAATTATTTAAATACTAATCTCGTGTTGGTGGAGAGTTTCCAGTTGCTGTGTATATGTCTGGTTACTGGGTTTTCTCCTCCAGTATGGGATGGGTTTTCGTCGATCTTTACGAAGTATATGTTGCTGTTCAGCCTCTCTGTGGCTTTAACATTATGATAGGTTGTTAAAGCTAAGGAGTGGTTGATTTGCAGCGTGGTATTGCAACATGTTTTCTTCAAATCAATTACTTCTTACGGTAGATGGGTACATGGTTGACTCAATAGCGCGCGGTTGGTGTTAAGTATGAGATTCATCACTGGGTGCTATTGGGTCTATCACGCTTCTCACAAGCGTCGTTTTGGATTAATGCAATTTGGATTGAATTTCTTTTTTATTTTCTTAGAACAGTAAATACTTAAGCATAGGCTGCATTTAGGGTATGTGCACTATCAACTCAACAATTCACAATTGATGTTGTCATTTATATTCATCACTGGGTATTGTTGGGTTGGAAAATGCCATGTGTTTTCTTCGTTGAGGTTAGAATTTATTATTTTACATCTGTATGTTTTGCTTGTATTTGTTGTTGCCGTGCTGTGATTGGTCAGAAATAATAGCTCCGTCCAATCGCGTGTCTGCATTTGTTTACATTTCTGTTGCGCTGTCTACGTTTGTATATATAGCAAGGTGTAATGGTGTTTGATGGTGCAGTGGTATCTGAGTTGCAGTGCAGTGTTGGAGACCTGTGGTATGGTTTTATTTTATTTTGTAATTTGTTAAATACTAATCTCGTGTTGGTGGAGAGTTTCCAGTTGCTGTGTATATGTCTGGTTACTGGGTTTTGTCCTCCAGTATGGGATGGGTTTTCGTCGATCTTTACGAAGTATATGTTGCTGTTCAGCCTCTCTGTGGCTTTAACATTATGATAGGTTGTTAAAGCTAAGGAGTGGTTGATTTGCAGCGTGGTATTGCAACATGTTTTCTTCAAATCAATTACTTCTTACGGTAGATGGGTACATGGTTGACTCAATAGCGCGCGGTTGGTGTTAAGTATGAGATTCATCACTGGGTGCTATTGGGTCTATCACGCTTCTCACAAGCGTCGTTTTGGATTAATACAATTTGGATTGAATTTCTTTTTTATTTTCTTAGAACAGTAAATACTTAAGCATAGGCTGCATTTATGGTATGTGCACTATCAACTCAGCAATGCACAATTGATGTTGTCATTTATATTCATCACTGGGTATTGTTGGGTTGGAAAATGCCATGTGTTTTCTTCGTTGAGGTTAGCATTTATTATTTAAATACTAATCTCGTGTTGGTGGAGAGTTTCCAGTTGCTGTGTATATGTCTGGTTACTGGGTTTTCTCCTCCAGTATGGGATGGGTTTTCGTCGATCTTTACGAAGTATATGTTGCTGTTCAGCCTCTCTGTGGCTTTAACATTATGATAGGTTGTTAAAGCTAAGGAGTGGTTGATTTGCAGCGTGGTATTGCAACATGTTTTCTTCAAATCAATTACTTCTTACGGTAGATGGGTACATGGTTGACTCAATAGCGCGCGGTTGGTGTTAAGTATGAGATTCATCACTGGGTGCTATTGGGTCTATCACGCTTCTCACAAGCGTCGTTTCGGATTAATACAATTTGGATTGAATTTCTTTTTTATTTTCTTAGAACAGTAAATACTTAAGCATAGGCTGCATTTATGGTATGTGCACTATCAACTCAACAATGCACAATTGATGTTGTCATTTATATTCATCACTGGGTATTGTTGGGTTGGAAAATGCCATGTGTTTTCTTCGTTCAGGTTAGAATTTATTATTTTACATCTGTATGTTTTGCGTATTTTTGTTGTTGCCGTGCTGTGATTGGTCAGAAATAATAGCTCCGTCCAATCGCGTGTCTGCATTTGTTTACATTTCTGTTGCGCTTTCTACGTTTGTATATATAGCAAGGTGTAATGGTGTTTGATGGTGCAGTGGTATCTGAGTTGCAGTGCAGTGTTGGAGACCTGTGGTATGGTTTTATTTTATTTTGTAATTTGTTAAATACTAATCTCGTGTTGGTGGAGAGTTTCCAGTTGCTGTGTATATGTCTGGTTACTGGGTTGTCTCCTCCAGTATGGGATGGGTTTTCGTCGATCTTTACGAAGTATATGTTGCTGTTCAGCCTCTCTGTGGCTTTAACATTATGATAGGTTGTTAAAGCTAAGGAGTGGTTGATTTGCAGCGTGGTATTGCAACATGTTTTCTTCAAATCAATTACTTCTTACGGTAGATGGGTACATGGTTGACTCAATAGCGCGCGGTTGGTGTTAAGTATGAGATTCATCACTGGGTACTATTGGGTCTATCACGCTTCTCACAAGCGTCGTTTTGGATTAATACAATTTGGATTGAATTTCTTTTTTATTTTCTTAGAACAGTAAATACTTAAGCATTGGCTGCATTTATGGTATGTGCACTATCAACTCAACAATGCACAATTGATGTTGTCATTTATATTCATCACTGGGTATTGTTGGGTTGGAAAATGCCATGTGTTTTCTTCGTTGAGGGTAGCATTTATTATTTTACATCTGTATGTTCCGTTTATTTGTTGTTGCCGTGCTGTGATTGGTCAGAAGTAATAGATTCGTCCAATCGCGTGTCTGCATTTGTTTACATTTCTGTTGCGCTTTCTACGTTTGTATATATAGCAAGGTGTAATGGTGTTTGATGGTGCAGTGGTATCTGAGTTGCAGTGCAGTGTTGGAGACCTGTGGTATGGTTTTATTTTATTTTGTAATTTGTTAAATACTAATCTCGTGTTGGTGGAGAGTTTCCAGTTGCTGTGTATATGTCTGGTTACTGGGTTGTCTCCTCCAGTATGGGATGGGTTTTCGTCGATCTTTACGAAGTATATGTTGCTGTTCAGCCTCTCTGTGGCTTTAACATTATGATAGGTTGTTAAAGTAAAGGAGTGGTTGATTTGCAGCGTGGTATTGCAACATGTTTTCTTCAAATCAATTACTTCTTACGGTAGATGGGTACATGGTTGACTCAATAGCGCGCGGTTGGTGTTAAGTATGAGATTCATCACTGGGTGCTATTGGGTCTATCACGCTTCTCACAAGCGTCGTTTTGGATTAATACAATTTGGATTGAATTTCTTTTTTATTTTCTTAGAACAGTAAATACTTAAGCATAGGCTGCATTTATGGTATGTGCACTATCAACTCAACAATGCACAATTGATGTTGTCATTTATATTCATCACTGGGTATTGTTGGGTTGGAAAATGCCATGTGTTTTCTTCGTTGAGGTTAGCATTTATTATTTAAATACTAATCTCGTGTTGGTGGAGAGTTTCCAGTTGCTGTGTATATGTCTGGTTACTGGGTTGTCTCCTCCAGTATGGGATGGGTTTTCGTCGATCTTTACGAAGTATATGTTGCTGTTCAGCCTCTCTGTGGCCTTAACATTATGATAGGTTGTTAAAGCTAAGGAGTGGTTGATTTGGAGCGTGGTATTGCAACATGTTTTCTTCAAATCAATTACTTCTTACGGTAGATGGGTACATGATTGACTCAATAGCGCGCGGTTGGTGTTAAGTATGAGATTCATCACTGGGTGCTATTGGGTCTATCACGCTTCTCACAAGCGTCGTTTTGGATTAATACAATTTGGATTGAATTTCTTTTTTATTTTCTTAGAACAGTAAATACTTAAGCATAGGCTGCATTTATGGTATGTGCACTATCAACTCAACAATGCACAATTGATGTTGTCATTTATATTCATCACTGGGTATTGTTGGGTTGGAAAATGCCATGTGTTTTCTTCGTTGAGGGTAGCATTTATTATTTTACATCTGTATGTTTTGCGTGTATTTGTTGTTGCCGTGCTGTGATTGGTCACAAGTAATAGCTCCGTCCAATCGCGTGTCTGCATTTGTTTACATTTCTGTTGCGCTTTCTACGTTTGTATATATAGCAAGGTGTAATGGTGTTTGATGGTGCAGTGGTATCTGAGGTGCAGTGCAGTGTTGGAGACCTGTGGTATGGTTTTATTTTATTTTGTAATTTGTTAAATACTAATCTCGTGTTGGTGGAGAGTTTCCAGTTGCTGTGTATATGTCTGGTTACTGGGTTGTCTCCTCGAGTATGGGATGGGTTTTCGTCGATCTTTACGAAGTATATGTAGCTGTTCGGCCTCTCTGTGGCTTTAACATTATGATAGGTTGTTAAAGCTAAGGAGTGGTTGATTTGCAGCGTGGTATTGCAACATGTTTTCTTCAAATCAATTACTTCTTACGGTAGATGGGTACATGGTTGACTCAATAGCGCGCGGTTGGTGTTAAGTATGAGATTCATCAACTGGGTGCTATTGGGTCTATCACGCTTCTCACAAGCGTCGTTTTGGATTAATACAATTTGGATTGAATTTCTTTTTTATTTTCTTAGAACAGTAAATACTTAAGCATAGGCTGCATTTATGGTATGTGCACTATCAACTCAACAATGCAATATTGATGTTGTCATTTATATTCATCACTGGGTATTGTTGGGTTGGAAAATGCCATGTGTTTTCTTCGTTCAGGATAGAATTTATTATTTTACATCTGTATGTTTTGCGCGTATTTGTTGTTGCCGTGCTGTGATTGGTCGGAAGTAATAGCTCCGTCCAATCGCGTGTCTGCATTTGTTTACATTTCTGTTGCGCTTTCTACGTTTGCATATATATAAAGGTGTAATGGAGTTTGATGGTGCAGTGGTATCTGTGTTGCAGTGCAGTGTTGGAGACCTGTGGTGTGGTTTTATTTTATTTTGTAATTATTTAAATACTAATCTCGTGTTGGTGGAGAGTTTCCAGTTGCTGTGTATATGTCTGGTTACTGGGTTTTCTCCTCCAGTATGGGATGGGTTTTCGTCGATCTTTACGAAGTATATGTTGCTGTTCAGCCTCTCTGTGGCTTTAACATTATGATAGGTTGTTAAAGCTAAGGAGTGGTTGATTTGCAGCGTGGTATTGCAACATGTTTTCTTCAAATCAATTACTTCTTACGGTAGATGGGTACATGGTTGACTCAATAGCGCGCGGTTGGTGTTAAGTATGAGATTCATCACTGGGTGCTATTGGGTCTATCACGCTTCTCACAAGCGTCGTTTTGGATTAATACAATTTGGATTGAATTTCTTTTTTATTTTCTTAGAACAGTAAATACTTAAGCATAGGCTGCATTTAGGGTATGTGCACTATCAACTCAACAATTCACAATTGATGTTGTCATTTATATTCATCACTGGGTATTGTTGGGTTGGAAAATGCCATGTGTTTTCTTCGTTGAGGTTAGAATTTATTATTTTACATCTGTATGTTTTGCGCGTATTTGTTGTTGCCGTGCTGTGATTGGTCGGAAGTAATAGCTCCGTCCAATCGCGTGTCTGCATTTGTTGACATTTCTGTTGCGCTTTCTACGTTTGCATATATAGCAAGGTGTAATGGTGTTTGATGGTGCAGTGGTATCTGTGTTGCCGTGCAGTGTTGGAGACCTGTGGTGTGGTTTTATTTTATTTTGTAATTATTTAAATACTAATCTCGTGTTGGTGGAGAGTTTCCAGTTGCTGTGTATATGTCTGGTTACTGGGTTTTCTCCTCCAGTATGGGATGGGTTTTCGTCGATCTTTACGAAGTATATGTTGCTGTTCAGCCTCTCTGTGGCTTTAACATTATGATAGGTTGTTAAAGCTAAGGAGTGGTTGATTTGCAGCGTGGTATTGCAACATGTTTTCTTCAAATCAATTACTTCTTACGGTAGATGGGTACATGGTTGACTCAATAGCGCGCGGTTGGTGTTAAGTATGAGATTCATCACTGGGTGCTATTGGGTCTATCACGCTTCTCACAAGCGTCGTTTTGGATTAATGCAATTTGGATTGAATTTCTTTTTTATTTTCTTAGAACAGTAAATACTTAAGCATAGGCTGCATTTAGGGTATGTGCACTATCAACTCAACAATTCACAATTGATGTTGTCATTTATATTCATCACTGGGTATTGTTGGGTTGGAAAATGCCATGTGTTTTCTTCGTTGAGGTTAGAATTTATTATTTTACATCTGTATGTTTTGCTTGTATTTGTTGTTGCCGTGCTGTGATTGGTCAGAAATAATAGCTCCGTCCAATCGCGTGTCTGCATTTGTTTACATTTCTGTTGCGCTGTCTACGTTTGTATATATAGCAAGGTGTAATGGTGTTTGATGGTGCAGTGGTATCTGAGTTGCAGTGCAGTGTTGGAGACCTGTGGTATGGTTTTATTTTATTTTGTAATTTGTTAAATACTAATCTCGTGTTGGGGGAGAGTTTCCAGTTGCTGTGTATATGTCTGGTTACTGGGTTGTCTCCTCCAGTATGGGATGGGTTTTCGTCGATCTTTACGAAGTATATGTTGCTGTTCAGCCTCTCTGTGGCTTTAACATTATGATAGGTTGTTAAAGCTAAGGAGTGGTTGATTTGCAGCGTGGTATTGCAACATGTTTTCTTCAAATCAATTACTTCTTACGGTAGATGGGTACATGGTTGACTCAATAGCGCGCGGTTGGTGTTAAGTATGAGATTCATCACTGGGTGCTATTGGGTCTATCACGCTTCTCACAAGCGTCGTTTTGGATTAATACAATTTGGATTGAATTTCTTTTTTATTTTCTTAGAACAGTAAATACTTAAGCATAGGCTGCATTTATGGTATGTGCACTATCAACTCAACAATGCACAATTGATGTTGTCATTTATATTCATCACTGGGTATTGTTGGGTTGGAAAATGCCATGTGTTTTCTTCGTTGAGGGTAGCATTTATTATTTTACATCTGTATGTTGCGTTTATTTGTTGTTGCCGTGCTGTGATTGGTCAGAAGTAATAGCTTCGTCCAATCGCGTGTCTGCATTTGTTTACATTTCTGTTGCGCTTTCTACGTTTGTATATATAGCAAGGTGTAATGGTGTTTGATGGTGCAGTGGTATCTGAGTTGCAGTGCAGTGTTGGAGACCTGTGGTATGGTTTTATTTTATTTTGTAATTTGTTAAATACTAATCTCGTGTTGGTGGAGAGTTTCCAGTTGCTGTGTATATGTCTGGTTACTGGGTTGTCTCCTCCAGTATGGGATGGGTTTTCGTCGATCTTTACGAAGTATATGTTGCTGTTCAGCCTCTCTGTGGCTTTAACATTATGATAGGTTGTTAAAGCTAAGGAGTGGTTGATTTGCAGCGTGGTATTGCAACATGTTTTCTTCAAATCAATTACTTCTTACGGTAGATGGGTACATGGTTGACTCAATAGCGCGCGGTTGGTGTTAAGTATGAGATTCATCACTGGGTGCTATTGGGTCTATCACGCTTCTCACAAGCGTCGTTTTGGATTAATACATTTGGATTGAATTTCTTTTTTTTTCTTAGAACAGTAAATACTTAAGCATAGGCTGCATTTATGGTATGTGCACTATCAACTCAACAATGCACAATTGATGTTGTCATTTATATTCATCACTGGGTATTGTTGGGTTGGAAAATGCCATGTGTTTTCTTCGTTGAGGTTAGCATTTATTATTTTACATCTGTATGTTGCGTTTATTTGTTGTTGCCGTGCTGTGATTGGTCAGAAGTAATAGCTTCGTCCAATCGCGTGTCTGCATTTGTTTACATTTCTGTTGCGCTTTCTACGTTTGTATATATAGCAAGGTGTAATGGTGTTTGATGGTGCAGTGGTATCTGAGTTGCAGTGCAGTGTTGGAGACCTGTGGTATGGTTTTATTTTATTTTGTAATTTGTTAAATACTAATCTCGTGTTGGGGGAGAGTTTCCAGTTGCTGTGTATATGTTTGGTTACTGGGTTGTCTCCTCCAGTATGGGATGGGTTTTCGTCGATCTTTACGAAGTATGTGTTGCTGTTCAGCCTCTCTGTGGCTTTAACATTATGATAGGTTGTTAAAGCTAAGGAGTGGTTGATTTGGAGCGTGGTATTGCAACATGTTTTCTTCAAATCAATTACTTCTTACGGTAGATGGGTACATGGTTGACTCAATAGCGCGCGGTTGGTGTTAAGTATGAGATTCATCACTGGGTGCTATTGGGTCTATCACGCTTCTCACAAGTGTCGTTTTGGATTAATACAATTTGGATTGAATTTCTTTTTTATTTTCTTAGAACAGTAAATACTTAAGCATAGGCTGCATTTATGGTATGTGCACTATCAACTCAACAATGCACAATTGATGTTGTCATTTATATTCATCACTGGGTATTGTTGGGTTGGAAAATGCCATGTGTTTTCTTCGTTGAGGTTAGCATTTATTATTTAAATACTAATCTCGTGTTGGTGGAGAGTTTCCAGTTGCTGTGTATATGTCTGGTTACTGGGTTTTCTCCTCCAGTATGGGATGGGTTTTCGTCGATCTTTACGAAGTATATGTTGCTGTTCAGCCTCTCTGTGGCTTTAACATTATGATAGGTTGTTAAAGCTAAGGAGTGGTTGATTTGCAGCGTGGTATTGCAACATGTTTTCTTCAAATCAATTACTTCTTACGGTAGATGGGTACATGGTTGACTCAATAGCGCGCGGTTGGGGTTAAGTATGAGATTCATCACTGGGTGCTATTGGGTCTATCACGCTTCTCACAAGCGTCGTTTTGGATTAATACAATTTGGATTGAATTTCTTTTTTATTTTCTAAGAACAGTAAATACTTAAGCATAGGCTGCATTTATGGTATGTGCACTATCAACTCAGCAATGCACAATTGATGTTGTCATTTATATTCATCACTGGGTATTGTTGGGTTGGAAAATGCCATGTGTTTTCTTCGTTGAGGGTAGCATTTATTATTTTACATCTGTATGTTTTGCGTGTATTTGTTGTTGCCGTGCTGTGATTGGTCACAAGTAATAGCTCCGTCCAATCGCGTGTCTGCATTTGTTTACATTTCTGTTGCGCTCTCTACGTTTGTATATATAGCAAGGTGTAATGGTGTTTGATGGTGCAGTGGTATCTGAGGTGCAGTGCAGTGTTGGAGACCTGTGGTATGGTTTTATTTTATTTTGTAATTTGTTAAATACTAATCTCGTGTTGGGGGAGAGTTTCCAGTTGCTGTGTATATGTCTGGTTACTGGGTTGTCTCCTCCAGTATGGGATGGGTTTTCGTCGATCTTTACGAAGTATGTGTTGCTGTTCAGCCTCTCTGTGGCTTTAACATTATGATAGGTTGTTAAAGCTAAGGAGTGGTTGATTTGGAGCGTGGTATTGCAACATGTTTTCTTCAAATCAATTACTTCTTACGGTAGATGGGTACATGGTTGACTCAATAGCGCGCGGTTGGTGTTAAGTATGAGATTCATCACTGGGTGCTATTGGGTCTATCACGCTTCTCACAAGCGTCGTTTTGGATTAATACAATTTGGATTGAATTTCTTTTTTATTTTCTTAGAACAGTAAATACTTAAGCATAGGCTGCATTTATGGTATGTGCACTATCAACTCAACAATGCACAATTGATGTTGTCATTTATATTCATCACTGGGTATTGTTGGGTTGGAAAATGCCATGTGTTTTCTTCGTTGAGGGTAGCATTTATTATTTTACATCTGTATGTTTTGCGTGTATTTGTTGTTGCCGTGCTGTGATTGGTCACAAGTAATAGCTCCGTCCAATCGCGTGTCTGCATTTGTTTACATTTCTGTTGCGCTTTCTACGTTTGTATATATAGCAAGGTGTAATGGTGTTTGATGGTGCAGTGGTATCTGAGGTGCAGTGCAGTGTTGGAGACCTGTGGTATGGTTTTATTTTATTTTGTAATTTGTTAAATACTAATCTCGTGTTGGGGGAGAGTTTCCAGTTGCTGTGTATCTGTCTGGTTACTGGGTTGTCTCCTCGAGTATGGGATGGGTTTTCGTCGATCTTTACGAAGTATATGTAGCTGTTCGGCCTCTCTGTGGCTTTAACATTATGATAGGTTGTTAAAGCTAAGGAGTGGTTGATTTGCAGCGTGGTATTGCAACATGTTTTCTTCAAATCAATTACTTCTTACGGTAGATGGGTACATGGTTGACTCAATAGCGCGCGGTTGGTGTTAAGTATGAGATTCATCAACTGGGTGCTATTGGGTCTATCACGCTTCTCACAAGCGTCGTTTTGGATTAATACAATTTGGATTGAATTTCTTTTTTATTTTCTTAGAACAGTAAATACTTAAGCATAGGCTGCATTTATGGTATGTGCACTATCAACTCAACAATGCACAATTGATGTTGTCATTTATATTCATCACTGGGTATTGTTGGGTTGGAAAATGCCATGTGTTTTCTTCGTTCAGGATAGAATTTATTATTTTACATCTGTATGTTTTGCGCGTATTTGTTGTTGCCGTGCTGTGATTGGTCGGAAGTAATAGCTCCGTCCAATCGCGTGTCTGCATTTGTTTACATTTCTGTTGCGCTTTCTACGTTTGCATATATAGCAAGGTGTAATGGTGTTTGATGGTGCAGTGGTATCTGTGTTGCAGTGCAGTGTTGGAGACCTGTGGTGTGGTTTTATTTTATTTTGTAATTATTTAAATACTAATCTCGTGCTGGTGGAGAGTTTCCAGTTGCTGTGTATATGTCTGGTTACTGGGTTTTCTCCTCCAGTATGGGATGGGTTTTCGTCGATCTTTACGAAGTATATGTTGCTGTTCAGCCTCTCTGTGGCTTTAACATTATGATAGGTTGTTAAAGCTAAGGAGTGGTTGATTTGGAGCGTGGTATTGCAACATGTTTTCTTCAAATCAATTACTTCTTACGGTAGATGGGTACATGGTTGACTCAATAGCGCGCGGTTGGTGTTAAGTATGAGATTCATCACTGGGTGCTATTGGGTCTATCACGCTTCTCACAAGCGTCGTTTTGGATTAATGCAATTTGGATTGAATTTCTTTTTTATTTTCTTAGAACAGTAAATACTTAAGCATAGGCTGCATTTATGGTATGTGCACTATCAACTCAACAATGCACAATTGATGTTGTCATTTATATTCATCACTGGGTATTGTTGGGTTGGAAAATGCCATGTGTTTTCTTCGTTGAGGTTAGAATTTATTATTTTACATCTGTATGTTTTGCTTGTATTTGTTGTTGCCGTGCTGTGATTGGTCAGAAATAATAGCTCCGTCCAATCGCGTGTCTGCATTTGTTTACATTTCTGTTGCGCTGTCTACGTTTGTATATATAGCAAGGTGTAATGGTGTTTGATGGTGCAGTGGTATCTGAGTTGCAGTGCAGTGTTGGAGACCTGTGGTATGGTTTTATTTTATTTTGTAATTTGTTAAATACTAATCTCGTGTTGGGGGAGAGTTTCCAGTTGCTGTGTATATGTCTGGTTACTGGGTTGTCTCCTCCAGCATGGGATGGGTTTTCGTCGATCTTTACGAAGTATATGTTGCTGTTCAGCCTCTCTGTGGCTTTAACATTATGATAGGTTGTTAAAGCTAAGGAGTGGTTGATTTGCAGCGTGGTATTGCAACATGTTTTCTTCAAATCAATTACTTCTTACGGTAGATGGGTACATGGTTGACTCAATAGCGCGCGGTTGGTGTTAAGTATGAGATTCATCACTGGGTGCTATTGGGTCTATCACGCTTCTCACAAGCGTCGTTTTGGATTTATACAATTTGGATTGAATTTCTTTTTTATTTTCTTAGAACAGTAAATACTTAAGCATAGGCTGCATTTATGGTATGTGCACTATCAACTCAACAATGCACAATTGATGTTGTCATTTATATTCATCACTGGGTATTGTTGGGTTGGAAAATGCCATGTGTTTTCTTCGTTGAGGGTAGCATTTATTATTTTACATCTGTATGTTGCGTTTATTTGTTGTTGCCGTGCTGTGATTGGTCAGAAGTAATAGCTTCGTCCAATCGCGTGTCTGCATTTGTTTACATTTCTGTTGCGCTTTCTACGTTTGTATATATAGCAAGGTGTAATGGTGTTTGATGGTGCAGTGGTATCTGAGTTGCAGTGCAGTGTTGGAGACCTGTGGTATGGTTTTATTTTATTTTGTAATTTGTTAAATACTAATCTCGTGTTGGTGGAGAGTTTCCAGTTGCTGTGTATATGTCTGGTTACTGGGTTGTCTCCTCCAGTATGGGATGGGTTTTCGTCGATCTTTACGAAGTATATGTTGCTGTTCAGCCTCTCTGTGGCTTTAACATTATGATAGGTTGTTAAAGCTAAGGAGTGGTTGATTTGCAGCGTGGTATTGCAACATGTTTTCTTCAAATCAATTACTTCTTACGGTAGATGGGTACATGGTTGACTCAATAGCGCGCGGTTGGTGTTAAGTATGAGATTCATCACTGGGTGCTATTGGGTCTATCACGCTTCTCACAAGCGTCGTTTTGGATTAATACATTTGGATTGAATTTCTTTTTTTTTCTTAGAACAGTAAATACTTAAGCATAGGCTGCATTTATGGTATGTGCACTATCAACTCAACAATGCACAATTGATGTTGTCATTTATATTCATCACTGGGTATTGTTGGGTTGGAAAATGCCATGTGTTTTCTTCGTTGAGGTTAGCATTTATTATTTTACATCTGTATGTTGCGTTTATTTGTTGTTGCCGTGCTGTGATTGGTCAGAAGTAATAGCTTCGTCCAATCGCGTGTCTGCATTTGTTTACATTTCTGTTGCGCTTTCTACGTTTGTATATATAGCAAGGTGTAATGGTGTTTGATGGTGCAGTGGTATCTGAGTTGCAGTGCAGTGTTGGAGACCTGTGGTATGGTTTTATTTTATTTTGTAATTTGTTAAATACTAATCTCGTGTTGGGGGAGAGTTTCCAGTTGCTGTGTATATGTTTGGTTACTGGGTTGTCTCCTCCAGTATGGGATGGGTTTTCGTCGATCTTTACGAAGTATATGTTGCTGTTCAGCTTCTCTGTGGCTTTAACATTATGATAGGTTGTTAAAGCTAAGGAGTGGTTGATTTGCAGCGTGGTATTGCAACATGTTTTCTTCAAATCAATTACTTCTTACGGTAGATGGGTACATGGTTGACTCAATAGCGCGCGGTTGGTGTTAAGTATGAGATTCATCACTGGGTGCTATTGGGTCTATCACGCTTCTCACAAGTGTCGTTTTGGATTAATACAATTTGGATTGAATTTCTTTTTATTTTCTTAGAACAGTAAATACTTAAGCATAGGCTGCATTTATGGTATGTGCACTATCAACTCATCAATGCACAATTGATGTTGTCATTTATATTCATCACTGGGTATTGTTGGGTTGGAAAATGCCATGTGTTTTCTTCGTTGAGGTTAGCATTTATTATTTAAATACTAATCTCGTGTTGGTGGAGAGTTTGCAGTTGCTGTGTATATGTCTGGTTACTGGGTTTTCTCCTCCAGTATGGGATGTGTTTTCGTCGATCTTTACGAAGTATATGTTGCTGTTCAGCCTCTCTGTGGCTTTAACATTATGATAGGTTGTTAAAGCTAAGGAGTGGTTGATTTGCAGCGTGGTATTGCAACATGTTTTCTTCAAATCAATTACTTCTTACGGTAGATGGGTACATGGTTGACTCAATAGCGCGCGGTTGGTGTTAAGTATGAGATTCATCACTGGGTGCTATTGGGTCTATCACGCTTCTCACAAGCGTCGTTTTGGATTAATACAATTTGGATTGAATTTCTTTTTTATTTTCTTAGAACAGTAAATACTTAAGCATAGGCTGCATTTATGGTATGTGCACTATCAACTCAACAATGCACAATTGATGTTGTCATTTATATTCATCACTGGGTATTGTTGGGTTGGAAAATGCCATGTGTTTTCTTCGTTGAGGTTAGCATTTATTATTTAAATACTAATCTCGTGTTGGTGGAGAGTTTCCAGTTGCTGTGTATATGTCTGGTTACTGGGTTGTCTCCTCCAGTATGGGATGGGTTTTCGTCGATCTTTACGAAGTATATGTTGCTGTTCAGCCTCTCTGTGGCTTTAACATTATGATAGGTTGTTAAAGCTAAGGAGTGGTTGATTTGCAGCGTGGTATTGCAACATGTTTTCTTCAAATCAATTACTTCTTACGGTAGATGGGTACATGGTTGACTCAATAGCGCGCGGTTGGTGTTAAGTATGAGATTCATCACTGGGTGCTATTGGGTCTATCACGCTTCTCACAAGCGTCGTTTTGGATTAATACATTTGGATTGAATTTCTTTTTTTTTCTTAGAACAGTAAATACTTAAGCATAGGCTGCATTTATGGTATGTGCACTATCAACTCAACAATGCACAATTGATGTTGTCATTTATATTCATCACTGGGTATTGTTGGGT
Organism: Thermobia domestica; assembly: GCF_964235325.1. Classification (NCBI taxonomy): domain Eukaryota; kingdom Metazoa; phylum Arthropoda; class Insecta; order Zygentoma; family Lepismatidae; genus Thermobia; species Thermobia domestica. Next base: position 24,607 of record NW_027656007.1, read on the forward strand.
TGGAAAATGCCATGTGTTTTCTTCGTTGAGGTTAGCATTTATTATTTTACATCTGTATGTTGCGTTTATTTGTTGTTGCCGTGCTGTGATTGGTCAGAAGTAATAGCTTCGTCCAATCGCGTGTCTGCATTTGTTTACATTTCTGTTGCGCTTTCTACGTTTGTATATATAGCAAGGTGTAATGGTGTTTGATGGTGCAGTGGTATCTGAGTTGCAGTGCAGTGTTGGAGACCTGTGGTATGGTTTTATTTTATTTTGTAATTTGTTAAATACTAATCTCGTGTTGGGGGAGAGTTTCCAGTTGCTGTGTATATGTTTGGTTACTGGGTTGTCTCCTCCAGTATGGGATGGGTTTTCGTCGATCTTTACGAAGTATATGTTGCTGTTCAGCTTCTCTGTGGCTTTAACATTATGATAGGTTGTTAAAGCTAAGGAGTGGTTGATTTGGAGCGTGGTATTGCAACATGTTTTCTTCAAATCAATTACTTCTTACGGTAGATGGGTACATGGTTGACTCAATAGCGCGCGGTTGGTGTTAAGTATGAGATTCATCACTGGGTGCTATTGGGTCTATCACGCTTCTCACAAGTGTCGTTTTGGATTAATACAATTTGGATTGAATTTCTTTTTTATTTTCTTAGAACAGTAAATACTTAAGCATAGGCTGCATTTATGGTATGTGCACTATCAACTCATCAATGCACAATTGATGTTGTCATTTATATTCATCACTGGGTATTGTTGGGTTGGAAAATGCCATGTGTTTTCTTCGTTGAGGTTAGCATTTATTATTTAAATACTAATCTCGTGTTGGTGGAGAGTTTGCAGTTGCTGTGTATATGTCTGGTTACTGGGTTTTCTCCTCCAGTATGGGATGTGTTTTCGTCGATCTTTACGAAGTATATGTTGCTGTTCAGCCTCTCTGTGGCTTTAACATTATGATAGGTTGTTAAAGCTAAGGAGTGGTTGATTTGCAGCGTGGTATTGCAACATGTTTTCTTCAAATCAATTACTTCTTACGGTAGATGGGTACATGGTTGACTCAATAGCGCGCGGTTGGTGTTAAGTATGAGATTCATCACTGGGTGCTATTGGGTCTATCACGCTTCTCACAAGCGTCGTTTTGGATTAATACAATTTGGATTGAATTTCTTTTTTATTTTCTTAGAACAGTAAATACTTAAGCATAGGCTGCATTTATGGTATGTGCACTATCAACTCAACAATGCACAATTGATGTTGTCATTTATATTCATCACTGGGTATTGTTGGGTTGGAAAATGCCATGTGTTTTCTTCGTTGAGGTTAGCATTTATTATTTAAATACTAATCTCGTGTTGGTGGAGAGTTTCCAGTTGCTGTGTATATGTCTGGTTACTGGGTTTTCTCCTCCAGTATGGGATGGGTTTTCGTCGATCTTTACGAAGTATATGTTGCTGTTCAGCCTCTCTGTGGCTTTAACATTATGATAGGTTGTTAAAGCTAAGGAGTGGTTGATTTGCAGCGTGGTATTGCAACATGTTTTCTTCAAATCAATTACTTCTTACGGTAGATGGGTACATGGTTGACTCAATAGCGCGCGGTTGGTGTTAAGTATGAGATTCATCACTGGGTGCTATTGGGTCTATCACGCTTCTCACAAGCGTCGTTTTGGATTAATACAATTTGGATTGAATTTCTTTTTTATTTTCTTAGAACAGTAAATACTTAAGCATAGGCTGCATTTATGGTATGTGCACTATCAACTCAACAATGCACAATTGATGTTGTCATTTATATTCATCACTGGGTATTGTTGGGTTGGAAAATGCCATGTGTTTTCTTCGTTCAGGTTAGAATTTATTATTTTACATCTGTATGTTTTGCGTGTTTTTGTTGTTGCCGTGCTGTGATTGGTCAGAAATAATAGCTCCGTCCAATCGCGTGTCTGCATTTGTTTACATTTCTGTTGCGCTTTCTACGTTTGTATATATAGCAAGGTGTAATGGTGTTTGATGGTGCAGTGGTATCTGAGTTGCAGTGCAGTGTTGGAGACCTGTGGTATGGTTTTATTTTATTTTGTAATTTGTTAAATACTAATCTCGTGTTGGTGGAGAGTTTCCAGTTGCTGTGTATATGTCTGGTTACTGGGTTGTCTCCTCCAGTATGGGATGGGTTTTCGTCGATCTTTACGAAGTATATGTTGCTGTTCAGCTTCTCTGTGGCTTTAACATTATGATAGGTTGTTAAAGTAAAGGAGTGGTTGATTTGCAGCGTGGTATTGCAACATGTTTTCTTCAAATCAATTACTTCTTACGGTAGATGGGTACATGGTTGACTCAATAGCGCGCGGTTGGTGTTAAGTATGAAATTCATCACTGGGTGCTATTGGGTCTATCACGCTTCTCACAAGCGTCGTTTTGGATTAATACAATTTGGATTGAATTTCTTTTTTATTTTCTTAGAACAGTAAATACTTAAGCATAGGCTGCATTTATGGTATGTGCACTATCAACTCAAGAATGCACAATTGATGTTGTCATTTATATTCACCACTGGGTATTGTTGGGTTGGAAAATGCCATGTGTTTTCTTCGTTGAGGTTAGCATTTATTATTTAAATACTAATCTCGTGTTGGTGGAGAGTTTCCAGTTGCTGTGTATATGTCTGGTTACTGGGTTTTCTCCTCCAGTATGGGATGGGTTTTCGTCGATCTTTACGAAGTATATGTTGCTGTTCAGCCTCTCTGTGGCTTTAACATTATGATAGGTTGTTAAAGCTAAGGAGTGGTTGATTTGCAGCGTGGTATTGCAACATGTTTTCTTCAAATCAATTACTTCTTACGGTAGATGGGTACATGGTTGACTCAATAGCGCGCGGTTGGGGTTAAGTATGAGATTCATCACTGGGTGCTATTGGGTCTATCACGCTTCTCACAAGCGTCGTTTTGGATTAATACAATTTGGATTGAATTTCTTTTTTATTTTCTAAGAACAGTAAATACTTAAGCATAGGCTGCATTTATGGTATGTGCACTATCAACTCAGCAATGCACAATTGATGTTGTCATTTATATTCATCACTGGGTATTGTTGGGTTGGAAAATGCCATGTGTTTTCTTCGTTGAGGGTAGCATTTATTATTTTACATCTGTATGTTTTGCGTGTATTTGTTGTTGCCGTGCTGTGATTGGTCACAAGTAATAGCTCCGTCCAATCGCGTGTCTGCATTTGTTTACATTTCTGTTGCGCTCTCTACGTTTGTATATATAGCAAGGTGTAATGGTGTTTGATGGTGCAGTGGTATCTGAGGTGCAGTGCAGTGTTGGAGACCTGTGGTATGGTTTTATTTTATTTTGTAATTTGTTAAATACTAATCTCGTGTTGGGGGAGAGTTTCCAGTTGCTGTGTATATGTCTGGTTACTGGGTTGTCTCCTCCAGTATGGGATGGGTTTTCGTCGATCTTTACGAAGTATGTGTTGCTGTTCAGCCTCTCTGTGGCTTTAACATTATGATAGGTTGTTAAAGCTAAGGAGTGGTTGATTTGGAGCGTGGTATTGCAACATGTTTTCTTCAAATCAATTACTTCTTACGGTAGATGGGTACATGGTTGACTCAATAGCGCGCGGTTGGTGTTAAGTATGAGATTCATCACTGGGTGCTATTGGGTCTATCACGCTTCTCACAAGCGTCGTTTTGGATTAATACAATTTGGATTGAATTTCTTTTTTATTTTCTTAGAACAGTAAATACTTAAGCATAGGCTGCATTTATGGTATGTGCACTATCAACTCAACAATGCACAATTGATGTTGTCATTTATATTCATCACTGGGTATTGTTGGGTTGGAAAATGCCATGTGTTTTCTTCGTTGAGGGTAGCATTTATTATTTTACATCTGTATGTTTTGCGTGTATTTGTTGTTGCCGTGCTGTGATTGGTCACAAGTAATAGCTCCGTCCAATCGCGTGTCTGCATTTGTTTACATTTCTGTTGCGCTTTCTACGTTTGTATATATAGCAAGGTGTAATGGTGTTTGATGGTGCAGTGGTATCTGAGGTGCAGTGCAGTGTTGGAGACCTGTGGTATGGTTTTATTTTATTTTGTAATTTGTTAAATACTAATCTCGTGTTGGGGGAGAGTTTCCAGTTGCTGTGTATATGTCTGGTTACTGGGTTGTCTCCTCGAGTATGGGATGGGTTTTCGTCGATCTTTACGAAGTATATGTAGCTGTTCGGCCTCTCTGTGGCTTTAACATTATGATAGGTTGTTAAAGCTAAGGAGTGGTTGATTTGCAGCGTGGTATTGCAACATGTTTTCTTCAAATCAATTACTTCTTACGGTAGATGGGTACATGGTTGACTCAATAGCGCGCGGTTGGTGTTAAGTATGAGATTCATCAACTGGGTGCTATTGGGTCTATCACGCTTCTCACAAGCGTCGTTTTGGATTAATACAATTTGGATTGAATTTCTTTTTTATTTTCTTAGAACAGTAAATACTTAAGCATAGGCTGCATTTATGGTATGTGCACTATCAACTCAACAATGCACAATTGATGTTGTCATTTATATTCATCACTGGGTATTGTTGGGTTGGAAAATGCCATGTGTTTTCTTCGTTCAGGATAGAATTTATTATTTTACATCTGTATGTTTTGCGCGTATTTGTTGTTGCCGTGCTGTGATTGGTCGGAAGTAATAGCTCCGTCCAATCGCGTGTCTGCATTTGTTTACATTTCTGTTGCGCTTTCTACGTTTGCATATATAGCAAGGTGTAATGGTGTTTGATGGTGCAGTGGTATCTGTGTTGCAGTGCAGTGTTGGAGACCTGTGGTGTGGTTTTATTTTATTTTGTAATTATTTAAATACTAATCTCGTGCTGGTGGAGAGTTTCCAGTTGCTGTGTATATGTCTGGTTACTGGGTTTTCTCCTCCAGTATGGGATGGGTTTTCGTCGATCTTTACGAAGTATATGTTGCTGTTCAGCCTCTCTGTGGCTTTAACATTATGATAGGTTGTTAAAGCTAAGGAGTGGTTGATTTGCAGCGTGGTATTGCAACATGTTTTCTTCAAATCAATTACTTCTTACGGTAGATGGGTACATGGTTGACTCAATAGCGCGCGGTTGGTGTTAAGTATGAGATTCATCACTGGGTGCTATTGGGTCTATCACGCTTCTCACAAGCGTCGTTTTGGATTAATGCAATTTGGATTGAATTTCTTTTTTATTTTCTTAGAACAGTAAATACTTAAGCATAGGCTGCATTTATGGTATGTGCACTATCAACTCAACAATGCACAATTGATGTTGTCATTTATATTCATCACTGGGTATTGTTGGGTTGGAAAATGCCATGTGTTTTCTTCGTTGAGGTTAGAATTTATTATTTTACATCTGTATGTTTTGCTTGTATTTGTTGTTGCCGTGCTGTGATTGGTCAGAAATAATAGCTCCGTCCAATCGCGTGTCTGCATTTGTTTACATTTCTGTTGCGCTTTCTACGTTTGTATATATAGCAAGGTGTAATGGTGTTTGATGGTGCAGTGGTATCTGAGTTGCAGTGCAGTGTTGGAGACCTGTGGTATGGTTTTATTTTATTTTGTAATTTGTTAAATACTAATCTCGTGTTGGGGGAGAGTTTCCAGTTGCTGTGTATATGTCTGGTTACTGGGTTGTCTCCTCCAGCATGGGATGGGTTTTCGTCGATCTTTACGAAGTATATGTTGCTGTTCAGCCTCTCTGTGGCTTTAACATTATGATAGGTTGTTAAAGCTAAGGAGTGGTTGATTTGCAGCGTGGTATTGCAACATGTTTTCTTCAAATCAATTACTTCTTACGGTAGATGGGTACATGGTTGACTCAATAGCGCGCGGTTGGTGTTAAGTATGAGATTCATCACTGGGTGCTATTGGGTCTATCACGCTTCTCACAAGCGTCGTTTTGGATTAATACAATTTGGATTGAATTTCTTTTTTATTTTCTTAGAACAGTAAATACTTAAGCATAGGCTGCATTTATGGTATGTGCACTATCAACTCAACAATGCACAATTGATGTTGTCATTTATATTCATCACTGGGTATTGTTGGGTTGGAAAATGCCATGTGTTTTCTTCGTTGAGGGTAGCATTTATTATTTTACATCTGTATGTTGCGTTTATTTGTTGTTGCCGTGCTGTGATTGGTCAGAAGTAATAGCTTCGTCCAATCGCGTGTCTGCATTTGTTTACATTTCTGTTGCGCTTTCTACGTTTGTATATATAGCAAGGTGTAATGGTGTTTGATGGTGCAGTGGTATCTGAGTTGCAGTGCAGTGTTGGAGACCTGTGGTATGGTTTTATTTTATTTTGTAATTTGTTAAATACTAATCTCGTGTTGGTGGAGAGTTTCCAGTTGCTGTGTATATGTCTGGTTACTGGGTTGTCTCCTCCAGTATGGGATGGGTTTTCGTCGATCTTTACGAAGTATATGTTGCTGTTCAGCCTCTCTGTGGCTTTAACATTATGATAGGTTGTTAAAGCTAAGGAGTGGTTGATTTGCAGCGTGGTATTGCAACATGTTTTCTTCAAATCAATTACTTCTTACGGTAGATGGGTACATGGTTGACTCAATAGCGCGCGGTTGGTGTTAAGTATGAGATTCATCACTGGGTGCTATTGGGTCTATCACGCTTCTCACAAGCGTCGTTTTGGATTAATACATTTGGATTGAATTTCTTTTTTTTTCTTAGAACAGTAAATACTTAAGCATAGGCTGCATTTATGGTATGTGCACTATCAACTCAACAATGCACAATTGATGTTGTCATTTATATTCATCACTGGGTATTGTTGGGTTGGAAAATGCCATGTGTTTTCTTCGTTGAGGTTAGCATTTATTATTTTACATCTGTATGTTGCGTTTATTTGTTGTTGCCGTGCTGTGATTGGTCAGAAGTAATAGCTTCGTCCAATCGCGTGTCTGCATTTGTTTACATTTCTGTTGCGCTTTCTACGTTTGTATATATAGCAAGGTGTAATGGTGTTTGATGGTGCAGTGGTATCTGAGTTGCAGTGCAGTGTTGGAGACCTGTGGTATGGTTTTATTTTATTTTGTAATTTGTTAAATACTAATCTCGTGTTGGGGGAGAGTTTCCAGTTGCTGTGTATATGTTTGGTTACTGGGTTGTCTCCTCCAGTATGGGATGGGTTTTCGTCGATCTTTACGAAGTATATGTTGCTGTTCAGCTTCTCTGTGGCTTTAACATTATGATAGGTTGTTAAAGCTAAGGAGTGGTTGATTTGCAGCGTGGTATTGCAACATGTTTTCTTCAAATCAATTACTTCTTACGGTAGATGGGTACATGGTTGACTCAATAGCGCGCGGTTGGTGTTAAGTATGAGATTCATCACTGGGTGCTATTGGGTCTATCACGCTTCTCACAAGTGTCGTTTTGGATTAATACAATTTGGATTGAATTTCTTTTTTATTTTCTTAGAACAGTAAATACTTAAGCATAGGCTGCATTTATGGTATGTGCACTATCAACTCATCAATGCACAATTGATGTTGTCATTTATATTCATCACTGGGTATTGTTGGGTTGGAAAATGCCATGTGTTTTCTTCGTTGAGGTTAGCATTTATTATTTAAATACTAATCTCGTGTTGGTGGAGAGTTTGCAGTTGCTGTGTATATGTCTGGTTACTGGGTTTTCTCCTCCAGTATGGGATGTGTTTTCGTCGATCTTTACGAAGTATATGTTGCTGTTCAGCCTCTCTGTGGCTTTAACATTATGATAGGTTGTTAAAGCTAAGGAGTGGTTGATTTGCAGCGTGGTATTGCAACATGTTTTCTTCAAATCAATTACTTCTTACGGTAGATGGGTACATGGTTGACTCAATAGCGCGCGGTTGGTGTTAAGTATGAGATTCATCACTGGGTGCTATTGGGTCTATCACGCTTCTCACAAGCGTCGTTTTGGATTAATACAATTTGGATTGAATTTCTTTTTTATTTTCTTAGAACAGTAAATACTTAAGCATAGGCTGCATTTATGGTATGTGCACTATCAACTCAACAATGCACAATTGATGTTGTCATTTATATTCATCACTGGGTATTGTTGGGTTGGAAAATGCCATGTGTTTTCTTCGTTGAGGTTAGCATTTATTATTTAAATACTAATCTCGTGTTGGTGGAGAGTTTCCAGTTGCTGTGTATATGTCTGGTTACTGGGTTTTCTCCTCCAGTATGGGATGGGTTTTCGTCGATCTTTACGAAGTATATGTTGCTGTTCAGCCTCTCTGTGGCTTTAACATTATGATAGGTTGTTAAAGCTAAGGAGTGGTTGATTTGCAGCGTGGTATTGCAACATGTTTTCTTCAAATCAATTACTTCTTACGGTAGATGGGTACATGGTTGACTCAATAGCGCGCGGTTGGTGTTAAGTATGAGATTCATCACTGGGTGCTATTGGGTCTATCACGCTTCTCACAAGCGTCGTTTTGGATTAATACAATTTGGATTGAATTTCTTTTTTATTTTCTTAGAACAGTAAATACTTAAGCATAGGCTGCATTTATGGTATGTGCACTATCAACTCAACAATGCACAATTGATGTTGTCATTTATATTCATCACTGGGTATTGTTGGGTTGGAAAATGCCATGTGTTTTCTTCGTTGAGGTTAGCATTTATTATTTAAATACTAATCTCGTGTTGGTGGAGAGTTTCCAGTTGCTGTGTATATGTCTGGTTACTGGGTTTTCTCCTCCAGTATGGGATGGGTTTTCGTCGATCTTTACGAAGTATATGTTGCTGTTCAGCCTCTCTGTGGCTTTAACATTATGATAGGTTGTTAAAGCTAAGGAGTGGTTGATTTGCAGCGTGGTATTGCAACATGTTTTCTTCAAATCAATTACTTCTTACGGTAGATGGGTACATGGTTGACTCAATAGCGCGCGGTTGGTGTTAAGTATGAGATTCATCACTGGGTGCTATTGGGTCTATCACGCTTCTCACAAGCGTCGTTTTGGATTAATACATTTGGATTGAATTTCTTTTTTTTTCTTAGAACAGTAAATACTTAAGCATAGGCTGCATTTATGGTATGTGCACTATCAACTCAACAATGCACAATTGATGTTGTCATTTATATTCATCACTGGGTATTGTTGGGTTGGAAAATGCCATGTGTTTTCTTCGTTGAGGTTAGCATTTATTATTTTACATCTGTATGTTGCGTTTATTTGTTGTTGCCGTGCTGTGATTGGTCAGAAGTAATAGCTTCGTCCAATCGCGTGTCTGCATTTGTTTACATTTCTGTTGCGCTTTCTACGTTTGTATATATAGCAAGGTGTAATGGTGTTTGATGGTGCAGTGGTATCTGAGTTGCAGTGCAGTGTTGGAGACCTGTGGTATGGTTTTATTTTATTTTGTAATTTGTTAAATACTAATCTCGTGTTGGGGGAGAGTTTCCAGTTGCTGTGTATATGTTTGGTTACTGGGTTGTCTCCTCCAGTATGGGATGGGTTTTCGTCGATCTTTACGAAGTATATGTTGCTGTTCAGCTTCTCTGTGGCTTTAACATTATGATAGGTTGTTAAAGCTAAGGAGTGGTTGATTTGCAGCGTGGTATTGCAACATGTTTTCTTCAAATCAATTACTTCTTACGGTAGATGGGTACATGGTTGACTCAATAGCGCGCGGTTGGTGTTAAGTATGAGATTCATCACTGGGTGCTATTGGGTCTATCACGCTTCTCACAAGTGTCGTTTTGGATTAATACAATTTGGATTGAATTTCTTTTTTATTTTCTTAGAACAGTAAATACTTAAGCATAGGCTGCATTTATGGTATGTGCACTATCAACTCATCAATGCACAATTGATGTTGTCATTTATATTCATCACTGGGTATTGTTGGGTTGGAAAATGCCATGTGTTTTCTTCGTTGAGGTTAGCATTTATTATTTAAATACTAATCTCGTGTTGGTGGAGAGTTTGCAGTTGCTGTGTATATGTCTGGTTACTGGGTTTTCTCCTCCAGTATGGGATGTGTTTTCGTCGATCTTTACGAAGTATATGTTGCTGTTCAGCCTCTCTGTGGCTTTAACATTATGATAGGTTGTTAAAGCTAAGGAGAGGTTGATTTGCAGCGTGGTATTGCAACATGTTTTCTTCAAATCAATTACTTCTTACGGTAGATGGGTACATGGTTGACTCAATAGCGCGCGGTTGGTGTTAAGTATGAGATTCATCACTGGGTGCTATTGGGTCTATCACGCTTCTCACAAGCGTCGTTTTGGATTAATACAATTTGGATTGAATTTCTTTTTTATTTTCTTAGAACAGTAAATACTTAAGCATAGGCTGCATTTATGGTATGTGCACTATCAACTCAACAATGCACAATTGATGTTGTCATTTATATTCATCACTGGGTATTGTTGGGTTGGAAAATGCCATGTGTTTTCTTCGTTGAGGTTAGCATTTATTATTTAAATACTAATCTCGTGTTGGTGGAGAGTTTCCAGTTGCTGTGTATATGTCTGGTTACTGGGTTTTCTCCTCCAGTATGGGATGGGTTTTCGTCGATCTTTACGAAGTATATGTTGCTGTTCAGCCTCTCTGTGGCTTTAACATTATGATAGGTTGTTAAAGCTAAGGAGTGGTTGATTTGCAGCGTGGTATTGCAACATGTTTTCTTCAAATCAATTACTTCTTACGGTAGATGGGTACATGGTTGACTCAATAGCGCGCGGTTGGTGTTAAGTATGAGATTCATCACTGGGTGCTATTGGGTCTATCACGCTTCTCACAAGCGTCGTTTTGGATTAATACAATTTGGATTGAATTTCTTTTTTATTTTCTTAGAACAGTAAATACTTAAGCATAGGCTGCATTTATGGTATGTGCACTATCAACTCAACAATGCACAATTGATGTTGTCATTTATATTCATCACTGGGTATTGTTGGGTTGGAAAATGCCATGTGTTTTCTTCGTTCAGGTTAGAATTTATTATTTTACATCTGTATGTTTTGCGTGTTTTTGTTGTTGCCGTGCTGTGATTGGTCAGAAATAATAGCTCCGTCCAATCGCGTGTCTGCATTTGTTTACATTTCTGTTGCGCTTTCTACGTTTGTATATATAGCAAGGTGTAATGGTGTTTGATGGTGCAGTGGTATCTGAGTTGCAGTGCAGTGTTGGAGACCTGTGGTATGGTTTTATTTTATTTTGTAATTTGTTAAATACTAATCTCGTGTTGGTGGAGAGTTTCCAGTTGCTGTGTATATGTCTGGTTACTGGGTTGTCTCCTCCAGTATGGGATGGGTTTTCGTCGATCTTTACGAAGTATATGTTGCTGTTCAGCTTCTCTGTGGCTTTAACATTATGATAGGTTGTTAAAGTAAAGGAGTGGTTGATTTGCAGCGTGGTATTGCAACATGTTTTCTTCAAATCAATTACTTCTTACGGTAGATGGGTACATGGTTGACTCAATAGCGCGCGGTTGGTGTTAAGTATGAAATTCATCACTGGGTGCTATTGGGTCTATCACGCTTCTCACAAGCGTCGTTTTGGATTAATACAATTTGGATTGAATTTCTTTTTTATTTTCTTAGAACAGTAAATACTTAAGCATAGGCTGCATTTATGGTATGTGCACTATCAACTCAAGAATGCACAATTGATGTTGTCATTTATATTCACCACTGGGTATTGTTGGGTTGGAAAATGCCATGTGTTTTCTTCGTTGAGGTTAGCATTTATTATTTAAATACTAATCTCGTGTTGGTGGAGAGTTTCCAGTTGCTGTGTATATGTCTGGTTACTGGGTTTTCTCCTCCAGTATGGGATGGGTTTTCGTCGATCTTTACGAAGTATATGTTGCTGTTCAGCCTCTCTGTGGCTTTAACATTATGATAGGTTGTTAAAGCTAAGGAGTGGTTGATTTGCAGCGTGGTATTGCAACATGTTTTCTTCAAATCAATTACTTCTTACGGTAGATGGGTACATGGTTGACTCAATAGCGCGCGGTTGGTGTTAAGTATGAGATTCATCACTGGGTGCTATTGGGTCTATCACGCTTCTCACAAGCGTCGTTTTGGATTAATACAATTTGGATTGAATTTCTTTTTTATTTTCTTAGAACAGTAAATACTTAAGCATAGGCTGCATTTATGGTATGTGCACTATCAACTCAACAATGCACAATTGATGTTGTCATTTATATTCATCACTGGGTATTGTTGGGTTGGAAAATGCCATGTGTTTTCTTCGTTGAGGTTAGCATTTATTATTTAAATACTAATCTCGTGTTGGTGGAGAGTTTCCAGTTGCTGTGTATATGTCTGGTTACTGGGTTTTCTCCTCCAGTATGGGATGGGTTTTCGTCGATCTTTACGAAGTATATGTTGCTGTTCAGCCTCTCTGTGGCTTTAACATTATGATAGGTTGTTAAAGCTAAGGAGTGGTTGATTTGCAGCGTGGTATTGCAACATGTTTTCTTCAAATCAATTACTTCTTACGGTAGATGGGTACATGGTTGACTCAATAGCGCGCGGTTGGTGTTAAGTATGAGATTCATCACTGGGTGCTATTGGGTCTATCACGCTTCTCACAAGCGTCGTTTTGGATTAATACATTTGGATTGAATTTCTTTTTTTTTCTTAGAACAGTAAATACTTAAGCATAGGCTGCATTTATGGTATGTGCACTATCAACTCAACAATGCACAATTGATGTTGTCATTTATATTCATCACTGGGTATTGTTGGGTTGGAAAATGCCATGTGTTTTCTTCGTTGAGGTTAGCATTTATTATTTTACATCTGTATGTTGCGTTTATTTGTTGTTGCCGTGCTGTGATTGGTCAGAAGTAATAGCTTCGTCCAATCGCGTGTCTGCATTTGTTTACATTTCTGTTGCGCTTTCTACGTTTGTATATATAGCAAGGTGTAATGGTGTTTGATGGTGCAGTGGTATCTGAGTTGCAGTGCAGTGTTGGAGACCTGTGGTATGGTTTTATTTTATTTTGTAATTTGTTAAATACTAATCTCGTGTTGGGGGAGAGTTTCCAGTTGCTGTGTATATGTTTGGTTACTGGGTTGTCTCCTCCAGTATGGGATAGGTTTTCGTCGATCTTTACGAAGTATATGTTGCTGTTCAGCCTCTCTGTGGCTTTAACATTATGATAGGTTGTTAAAGCTAAGGAGTGGTTGATTTGCAGCGTGGTATTGCAACATGTTTTCTTCAAATCAATTACTTCTTACGGTAGATGGGTACATGGTTGACTCAATAGCGCGCGGTTGGTGTTAAGTATGAGATTCATCACTGGGTGCTATTGGGTCTATCACGCTTCTCACAAGTGTCGTTTTGGATTAATACAATTTGGATTGAATTTCTTTTTTATTTTCTTAGAACAGTAAATACTTAAGCATAGGCTGCATTTATGGTATGTGCACTATCAACTCAGCAATGCACAATTGATGTTGTCATTTATATTCATCACTGGGTATTGTTGGGTTGGAAAATGCCATGTGTTTTCTTCGTTGAGGTTAGCATTTATTATTTAAATACTAATCTCGTGTTGGTGGAGAGTTTCCAGTTGCTGTGTATATGTCTGGTTACTGGGTTTTCTCCTCCAGTATGGGATGGGTTTTCGTCGATCTTTACGAAGTATATGTTGCTGTTCAGCCTCTCTGTGGCTTTAACATTATGATAGGTTGTTAAAGCTAAGGAGTGGTTGATTTGCAGCGTGGTATTGCAACATGTTTTCTTCAAATCAATTACTTCTTACGGTAGATGGGTACATGGTTGACTCAATAGCGCGCGGTTGGTGTTAAGTATGAGATTCATCACTGGGTGCTATTGGGTCTATCACGCTTCTCACAAGCGTCGTTTTGGATTAATACAATTTGGATTGAATTTCTTTTTTATTTTCTTAGAACAGTAAATACTTAAGCATAGGCTGCATTTATGGTATGTGCACTATCAACTCAACAATGCACAATTGATGTTGTCATTTATATTCATCACTGGGTATTGTTGGGTTGGAAAATGCCATGTGTTTTCTTCGTTCAGGTTAGAATTTATTATTTTACATCTGTATGTTTTGCGTGTTTTTGTTGTTGCCGTGCTGTGATTGGTCAGAAATAATAGCTCCGTCCAATCGCGTGTCTGCATTTGTTTACATTTCTGTTGCGCTTTCTACGTTTGTATATATAGCAAGGTGTAATGGTGTTTGATGGTGCAGTGGTATCTGAGTTGCAGTGCAGTGTTGGAGACCTGTGGTATGGTTTTATTTTATTTTGTAATTTGTTAAATACTAATCTCGTGTTGGTGGAGAGTTTCCAGTTGCTGTGTATATGTCTGGTTACTGGGTTGTCTCCTCCAGTATGGGATGGGTTTTCGTCGATCTTTACGAAGTATATGTTGCTGTTCAGCTTCTCTGTGGCTTTAACATTATGATAGGTTGTTAAAGTAAAGGAGTGGTTGATTTGCAGCGTGGTATTGCAACATGTTTTCTTCAAATCAATTACTTCTTACGGTAGATGGGTACATGGTTGACTCAATAGCGCGCGGTTGGTGTTAAGTATGAAATTCATCACTGGGTGTTATTGGGTCTATCACGCTTCTCACAAGCGTCGTTTTGGATTAATACAATTTGGATTGAATTTCTTTTTTATTTTCTTAGAACAGTAAATACTTAAGCATAGGCTGCATTTATGGTATGTGCACTATCAACTCAAGAATGCACAATTGATGTTGTCATTTATATTCACCACTGGGTATTGTTGGGTTGGAAAATGCCATGTGTTTTCTTCGTTGAGGTTAGCATTTATTATTTAAATACTAATCTCGTGTTGGTGGAGAGTTTCCAGTTGCTGTGTATATGTCTGGTTACTGGGTTTTCTCCTCCAGTATGGGATGGGTTTTCGTCGATCTTTACGAAGTATATGTTGCTGTTCAGCCTCTCTGTGGCTTTAACATTATGATAGGTTGTTAAAGCTAAGGAGTGGTTGATTTGCAGCGTGGTATTGCAACATGTTTTCTTCAAATCAATAACTTCTTACGGTAGATGGGTACATGGTTGACTCAATAGCGCGCGGTTGGTGTTAAGTATGAGATTCATCACTGGGTGCTATTGGGTCTATCACGCTTCTCACAAGCGTCGTTTTGGATTAATACAATTTGGATTGAATTTCTTTTTTATTTTCTTAGAACAGTAAATACTTAAGCATAGGCTGCATTTATGGTATGTGCACTATCAACTCAACAATGCACAATTGATGTTGTCATTTATATTCATCACTGGGTATTGTTGGGTTGGAAAATGCCATGTGTTTTCTTCGTTGAGGTTAGCATTTATTATTTAAATACTAATCTCGTGTTGGTGGAGAGTTTCCAGTTGCTGTGTATATGTCTGGTTACTGGGTTTTCTCCTCCAGTATGGGATGGGTTTTCGTCGATCTTTACGAAGTATATGTTGCTGTTCAGCCTCTCTGTGGCTTTAACATTATGATAGGTTGTTAAAGCTAAGGAGTGGTTGATTTGCAGCGTGGTATTGCAACATGTTTTCTTCAAATCAATTACTTCTTACGGTAGATGGGTACATGGTTGACTCAATAGCGCGCGGTTGGTGTTAAGTATGAGATTCATCACTGGGTGCTATTGGGTCTATCACGCTTCTCACAAGCGTCGTTTTGGATTAATACATTTGGATTGAATTTCTTTTTTTTTCTTAGAACAGTAAATACTTAAGCATAGGCTGCATTTATGGTATGTGCACTATCAACTCAACAATGCACAATTGATGTTGTCATTTATATTCATCACTGGGTATTGTTGGGTTGGAAAATGCCATGTGTTTTCTTCGTTGAGGTTAGCATTTATTATTTTACATCTGTATGTTGCGTTTATTTGTTGTTGCCGTGCTGTGATTGGTCAGAAGTAATAGCTTCGTCCAATCGCGTGTCTGCATTTGTTTACATTTCTGTTGCGCTTTCTACGTTTGTATATATAGCAAGGTGTAATGGTGTTTGATGGTGCAGTGGTATCTGAGTTGCAGTGCAGTGTTGGAGACCTGTGGTATGGTTTTATTTTATTTTGTAATTTGTTAAATACTAATCTCGTGTTGGGGGAGAGTTTCCAGTTGCTGTGTATATGTTTGGTTACTGGGTTGTCTCCTCCAGTATGGGATGGGTTTTCGTCGATCTTTACGAAGTATATGTTGCTGTTCAGCCTCTCTGTGGCTTTAACATTATGATAGGTTGTTAAAGCTAAGGAGTGGTTGATTTGCAGCGTGGTATTGCAACATGTTTTCTTCAAATCAATTACTTCTTACGGTAGATGGGTACATGGTTGACTCAATAGCGCGCGGTTGGTGTTAAGTATGAGATTCATCACTGGGTGCTATTGGGTCTATCACGCTTCTCACAAGTGTCGTTTTGGATTAATACAATTTGGATTGAATTTCTTTTTTATTTTCTTAGAACAGTAAATACTTAAGCATAGGCTGCATTTATGGTATGTGCACTATCAACTCAGCAATGCACAATTGATGTTGTCATTTATATTCATCACTGGGTATTGTTGGGTTGGAAAATGCCATGTGTTTTCTTCGTTGAGGTTAGCATTTATTATTTAAATACTAATCTCGTGTTGGTGGAGAGTTTCCAGTTGCTGTGTATATGTCTGGTTACTGGGTTTTCTCCTCCAGTATGGGATGGGTTTTCGTCGATCTTTACGAAGTATATGTTGCTGTTCAGCCTCTCTGTGGCTTTAACATTATGATAGGTTGTTAAAGCTAAGGAGTGGTTGATTTGCAGCGTGGTATTGCAACATGTTTTCTTCAAATCAATTACTTCTTACGGTAGATGGGTACATGGTTGACTCAATAGCGCGCGGTTGGTGTTAAGTATGAGATTCATCACTGGGTGCTATTGGGTCTATCACGCTTCTCACAAGCGTCGTTTTGGATTAATACAATTTGGATTGAATTTCTTTTTTATTTTCTTAGAACAGTAAATACTTAAGCATAGGCTGCATTTATGGTATGTGCACTATCAACTCAACAATGCACAATTGATGTTGTCATTTATATTCATCACTGGGTATTGTTGGGTTGGAAAATGCCATGTGTTTTCTTCGTTCAGGTTAGAATTTATTATTTTACATCTGTATGTTTTGCGTGTTTTTGTTGTTGCCGTGCTGTGATTGGTCAGAAATAATAGCTCCGTCCAATCGCGTGTCTGCATTTGTTTACATTTCTGTTGCGCTTTCTACGTTTGTATATATAGCAAGGTGTAATGGTGTTTGATGGTGCAGTGGTATCTGAGTTGCAGTGCAGTGTTGGAGACCTGTGGTATGGTTTTATTTTATTTTGTAATTTGTTAAATACTAATCTCGTGTTGGGGGAGAGTTTCCAGTTGCTGTGTATATGTCTGGTTACTGGGTTGTCTCCTCCAGTATGGGATGGGTTTTCGTCGATCTTTACGAAGTATATGTTGCTGTTCAGCCTCTCTGTGGCTTTAACATTATGATAGGTTGTTAAAGCTAAGGAGTGGTTGATTTGCAGCGTGGTATTGCAACATGTTTTCTTCAAATCAATTACTTCTTACGGTAGATGGGTACATGGTTGACTCAATAGCGCGCGGTTGGTGTTAAGTATGAGATTCATCACTGGGTGCTATTGGGTCTATCACGCTTCTCACAAGCGTCGTTTTGGATTAATACAATTTGGATTGAATTTCTTTTTTATTTTCTTAGAACAGTAAATACTTAAGCATAGGCTGCATTTATGGTATGTGCACTATCAACTCAACAATGCACAATTGATGTTGTCATTTATATTCATCACTGGGTATTGTTGGGTTGGAAAATGCCATGTGTTTTCTTCGTTGAGGGTAGCATTTATTATTTTACATCTGTATGTTCCGTTTATTTGTTGTTGCCGTGCTGTGATTGGTCAGAAGTAATAGATTCGTCCAATCGCGTGTCTGCATTTGTTTACATTTCTGTTGCGCTTTCTACGTTTGTATATATAGCAAGGTGTAATGGTGTTTGATGGTGCAGTGGTATCTGAGTTGCAGTGCAGTGTTGGAGACCTGTGGTATGGTTTTATTTTATTTTGTAATTTGTTAAATACTAATCTCGTGTTGGTGGAGAGTTTCCAGTTGCTGTGTATATGTCTGGTTACTGGGTTGTCTCCTCCAGTATGGGATGGGTTTTCGTCGATCTTTACGAAGTATATGTTGCTGTTCAGCTTCTCTGTGGCTTTAACATTATGATAGGTTGTTAAAGTAAAGGAGTGGTTGATTTGCAGCGTGGTATTGCAACATGTTTTCTTCAAATCAATTACTTCTTACGGTAGATGGGTACATGGTTGACTCAATAGCGCGCGGTTGGTGTTAAGTATGAGATTCATCACTGGGTGCTATTGGGTCTATCACGCTTCTCACAAGCGTCGTTTTGGATAAATAAAATTTGGATTGAATTTCTTTTTTATTTTCTTAGAACAGTAAATACTTAAGCATAGGCTGCATTTATGGTATGTGCACTATCAACTCAACAATGCACAATTGATGTTGTCATTTATATTCACCACTGGGTATTGTTGGGTTGGAAAATGCCATGTGTTTTCTTCGTTGCGGTTAGCATTTATTATTTAAATACTAATCTCGTGTTGGTGGAGAGTTTCCAGTTGCTGTGTATATGTCTGGTTACTGGGTTGTCTCCTCCAGTATGGGATGGGTTTTCGTCGATCTTTACGAAGTATATGTTGCTGTTCAGCTTCTCTGTGGCTTTAACATTATGATAGGTTGTTAAAGTAAAGGAGTGGTTGATTTGCAGCGTGGTATTGCAACATGTTTTCTTCAAATCAATTACTTCTTACGGTAGATGGGTACATGGTTGACTCAATAGCGCGCGGTTGGTGTTAAGTATGAGATTCATCACTGGGTGCTATTGGGTCTATCACGCTTCTCACAAGCGTCGTTTTGGATTAATACAATTTGGATTGAATTTCTTTTTTATTTTCTTAGAACAGTAAATACTTAAGCATAGGCTGCATTTATGGTATGTGCACTATCAACTCAACAATGCACAATTGATGTTGTCATTTATATTCATCACTGGGTATTGTTGGGTTGGAAAATGCCATGTGTTTTCTTCGTTGAGGTTAGCATTTATTATTTTACATCTGTATGTTGCGTTTATTTGTTGTTGCCGTGCTGTGATTGGTCAGAAGTAATAGCTTCGTCCAATCGCGTGTCTGCATTTGTTTACATTTCTGTTGCGCTTTCTACGTTTGTATATATAGCAAGGTGTAATGGTGTTTGATGGTGCAGTGGTATCTGAGTTGCAGTGCAGTGTTGGAGACCTGTGGTATGGTTTTATTTTATTTTGTAATTTGTTAAATACTAATCTCGTGTTGGGGGAGAGTTTCCAGTTGCTGTGTATATGTTTGGTTACTGGGTTGTCTCCTCCAGTATGGGATGGGTTTTCGTCGATCTTTACGAAGTATATGTTGCTGTTCAGCCTCTCTGTGGCTTTAACATTATGATAGGTTGTTAAAGCTAAGGAGTGGTTGATTTGCAGCGTGGTATTGCAACATGTTTTCTTCAAATCAATTACTTCTTACGGTAGATGGGTACATGGTTGACTCAATAGCGCGCGGTTGGTGTTAAGTATGAGATTCATCACTGGGTGCTATTGGGTCTATCACGCTTCTCACAAGTGTCGTTTTGGATTAATACAATTTGGATTGAATTTCTTTTTTATTTTCTTAGAACAGTAAATACTTAAGCATAGGCTGCATTTATGGTATGTGCACTATCAACTCAGCAATGCACAATTGATGTTGTCATTTATATTCATCACTGGGTATTGTTGGGTTGGAAAATGCCATGTGTTTTCTTCGTTGAGGTTAGCATTTATTATTTAAATACTAATCTCGTGTTGGTGGAGAGTTTCCAGTTGCTGTGTATATGTCTGGTTACTGGGTTTTCTCCTCCAGTATGGGATGGGTTTTCGTCGATCTTTACGAAGTATATGTTGCTGTTCAGCCTCTCTGTGGCTTTAACATTATGATAGGTTGTTAAAGCTAAGGAGTGGTTGATTTGCAGCGTGGTATTGCAACATGTTTTCTTCAAATCAATTACTTCTTACGGTAGATGGGTACATGGTTGACTCAATAGCGCGCGGTTGGTGTTAAGTATGAGATTCATCACTGGGTGCTATTGGGTCTATCACGCTTCTCACAAGCGTCGTTTTGGATTAATACAATTTGGATTGAATTTCTTTTTTATTTTCTTAGAACAGTAAATACTTAAGCATAGGCTGCATTTATGGTATGTGCACTATCAACTCAACAATGCACAATTGATGTTGTCATTTATATTCATCACTGGGTATTGTTGGGTTGGAAAATGCCATGTGTTTTCTTCGTTCAGGTTAGAATTTATTATTTTACATCTGTATGTTTTGCGTGTTTTTGTTGATGCCGTGCTGTGATTGGTCAGAAATAATAGCTCCGTCCAATCGCGTGTCTGCATTTGTTTACATTTCTGTTGCGCTTTCTACGTTTGTATATATAGCAAGGTGTAATGGTGTTTGATGGTGCAGTGGTATCTGAGTTGCAGTGCAGTGTTGGAGACCTGTGGTATGGTTTTATTTTATTTTGTAATTTGTTAAATACTAATCTCGTGTTGGGGGAGAGTTTCCAGTTGCTGTGTATATGTTTGGTTACTGGGTTGTCTCCTCCAGTATGGGATGGGTTTTCGTCGATCTTTACGAAGTATATGTTGCTGTTCAGCCTCTCTGTGGCTTTAACATTATGATAGGTTGTTAAAGCTAAGGAGTGGTTGATTTGCAGCGTGGTATTGCAACATGTTTTCTTCAAATCAATTACTTCTTACGGTAGATGGGTACATGGTTGACTCAATAGCGCGCGGTTGGTGTTAAGTATGAGATTCATCACTGGGTGCTATTGGGTCTATCACGCTTCTCACAAGCGTCGTTTTGGATTAATACAATTTGGATTGAATTTCTTTTTTATTTTCTTAGAACAGTAAATACTTAAGCATAGGCTGCATTTATGGTATGTGCACTATCAACTCAACAATGCACAATTGATGTTGTCATTTATATTCATCACTGGGTATTGTTGGGTTGGAAAATGCCATGTGTTTTCTTCGTTGAGGTTAGAATTTATTATTTTACATCTGTATGTTTTGCTTGTATTTGTTGTTGCCGTGCTGTGATTGGTCAGAAGTAATAGATTCGTCCAATCGCGTGTCTGCATTTGTTTACATTTCTGTTGCGCTTTCTACGTTTGTATATATAGCAAGGTGTAATGGTGTTTGATGGTGCAGTGGTATCTGAGTTGCAGTGCAGTGTTGGAGACCTGTGGTATGGTTTTATTTTATTTTGTAATTTGTTAAATACTAATCTCGTGTTGGTGGAGAGTTTCCAGTTGCTGTGTATATGTCTGGTTACTGGGTTGTCTCCTCCAGTATGGGATGGGTTTTCGTCGATCTTTACGAAGTATATGTTGCTGTTCAGCTTCTCTGTGGCTTTAACATTATGATAGGTTGTTAAAGTAAAGGAGTGGTTGATTTGCAGCGTGGTATTGCAACATGTTTTCTTCAAATCAATTACTTCTTACGGTAGATGGGTACATGGTTGACTCAATAGCGCGCGGTTGGTGTTAAGTATGAGATTCATCACTGGGTGCTATTGGGTCTATCACGCTTCTCACAAGCGTCGTTTTGGATTAATACAATTTGGATTGAATTTCTTTTTTATTTTCTTAGAACAGTAAATACTTAAGCATAGGCTGCATTTATGGTATGTGCACTATCAACTCAACAATGCACAATTGATGTTGTCATTTATATTCACCACTGGGTATTGTTGGGTTGGAAAATGCCATGTGTTTTCTTCGTTGAGGTTAGCATTTATTATTTAAATACTAATCTCGTGTTGGTGGAGAGTTTCCAGTTGCTGTGTATATGTCTGGTTACTGGGTTGTCTCCTCCAGTATGGGATGGGTTTTCGTCGATCTTTACGAAGTATATGTTGCTGTTCAGCTTCTCTGTGGCTTTAACATTATGATAGGTTGTTAAAGTAAAGGAGTGGTTGATTTGCAGCGTGGTATTGCAACATGTTTTCTTCAAATCAATTACTTCTTACGGTAGATGGGTACATGGTTGACTCAATAGCGCGCGGTTGGTGTTAAGTATGAGATTCATCACTGGGTGCTATTGGGTCTATCACGCTTCTCACAAGCGTCGTTTTGGATTAATACAATTTGGATTGAATTTCTTTTTTATTTTCTTAGAACAGTAAATACTTAAGCATAGGCTGCATTTATGGTATGTGCACTATCAACTCAACAATGCACAATTGATGTTGTCATTTATATTCATCACTGGGTATTGTTGGGTTGGAAAATGCCATGTGTTTTCTTCGTTGAGGTTAGCATTTATTATTTTACATCTGTATGTTGCGTTTATTTGTTGTTGCCGTGCTGTGATTGGTCAGAAGTAATAGCTTCGTCCAATCGCGTGTCTGCATTTGTTTACATTTCTGTTGCGCTTTCTACGTTTGTATATATAGCAAGGTGTAATGGTGTTTGATGGTGCAGTGGTATCTGAGTTGCAGTGCAGTGTTGGAGACCTGTGGTATGGTTTTATTTTATTTTGTAATTTGTTAAATACTAATCTCGTGTTGGGGGAGAGTTTCCAGTTGCTGTGTATATGTTTGGTTACTGGGTTGTCTCCTCCAGTATGGGATGGGTTTTCGTCGATCTTTACGAAGTATATGTTGCTGTTCAGCTTCTCTGTGGCTTTAACATTATGATAGGTTGTTAAAGCTAAGGAGTGGTTGATTTGCAGCGTGGTATTGCAACATGTTTTCTTCAAATCAATTACTTCTTACGGTAGATGGGTACATGGTTGACTCAATAGCGCGCGGTTGGTGTTAAGTATGAGATTCATCACTGGGTGCTATTGGGTCTATCACGCTTCTCACAAGTGTCGTTTTGGATTAATACAATTTGGATTGAATTTCTTTTTTATTTTCTTAGAACAGTAAATACTTAAGCATAGGCTGCATTTATGGTATGTGCACTATCAACTCAACAATGCACAATTGATGTTGTCATTTATATTCATCACTGGGTATTGTTGGGTTGGAAAATGCCATGTGTTTTCTTCGTTGAGGTTAGCATTTATTATTTAAATACTAATCTCGTGTTGGTGGAGAGTTTCCAGTTGCTGTGTATATGTCTGGTTACTGGGTTTTCTCCTCCAGTATGGGATGGGTTTTCGTCGATCTTTACGAAGTATATGTTGCTGTTCAGCCTCTCTGTGGCTTTAACATTATGATAGGTTGTTAAAGCTAAGGAGTGGTTGATTTGCAGCGTGGTATTGCAACATGTTTTCTTCAAATCAATTACTTCTTACGGTAGATGGGTACATGGTTGACTCAATAGCGCGCGGTTGGGGTTAAGTATGAGATTCATCACTGGGTGCTATTGGGTCTATCACGCTTCTCACAA
Source organism: Thermobia domestica (assembly GCF_964235325.1). Classification (NCBI taxonomy): domain Eukaryota; kingdom Metazoa; phylum Arthropoda; class Insecta; order Zygentoma; family Lepismatidae; genus Thermobia; species Thermobia domestica. Next base: position 48,136 of record NW_027656007.1, read on the forward strand.
GCGTCGTTTTGGATTAATACAATTTGGATTGAATTTCTTTTTTATTTTCTAAGAACAGTAAATACTTAAGCATAGGCTGCTTTTATGGTATGTGCACTATCAACTCAACAATGCACAATTGATGTTGTCATTTATATTCATCACTGGGTATTGTTGGGTTGGAAAATGCCATGTGTTTTCTTCGTTGAGGGTAGCATTTATTATTTTACATCTGTATGTTTTGCGTGTATTTGTTGTTGCCGTGCTGTGATTGGTCACAAGTAATAGCTCCGTCCAATCGCGTGTCTGCATTTGTTTACATTTCTGTTGCGCTTTCTACGTTTGTATATATAGCAAGGTGTAATGGTGTTTGATGGTGCAGTGGTATCTGAGGTGCAGTGCAGTGTTGGAGACCTGTGGTATGGTTTTATTTTATTTTGTAATTTGTTAAATACTAATCTCGTGTTGGGGGAGAGTTTCCAGTTGCTGTGTATATGTCTGGTTACTGGGTTGTCTCCTCCAGTATGGGATGGGTTTTCGTCGATCTTTACGAAGTATGTGTTGCTGTTCAGCCTCTCTGTGGCTTTAACATTATGATAGGTTGTTAAAGCTAAGGAGTGGTTGATTTGGAGCGTGGTATTGCAACATGTTTTCTTCAAATCAATTACTTCTTACGGTAGATGGGTACATGGTTGACTCAATAGCGCGCGGTTGGTGTTAAGTATGAGATTCATCACTGGGTGCTATTGGGTCTATCACGCTTCTCACAAGCGTCGTTTTGGATTAATACAATTTGGATTGAATTTCTTTTTTATTTTCTTAGAACAGTAAATACTTAAGCATAGGCTGCATTTATGGTATGTGCACTATCAACTCAACAATGCACAATTGATGTTGTCATTTATATTCACCACTGGGTATTGTTGGGTTGGAAAATGCCATGTGTTTTCTTCGTTGAGGTTAGCATTTATTATTTAAATACTAATCTCGTGTTGGTGGAGAGTTTCCAGTTGCTGTGTATATGTCTGGTTACTGGGTTGTCTCCTCCAGTATGGGATGGGTTTTCGTCGATCTTTACGAAGTATATGTTGCTGTTCAGCTTCTCTGTGGCTTTAACATTATGATAGGTTGTTAAAGTAAAGGAGTGGTTGATTTGCAGCGTGGTATTGCAACATGTTTTCTTCAAATCAATTACTTCTTACGGTAGATGGGTACATGGTTGACTCAATAGCGCGCGGTTGGTGTTAAGTATGAGATTCATCACTGGGTGCTATTGGGTCTATCACGCTTCTCACAAGCGTCGTTTTGGATTAATACAATTTGGATTGAATTTCTTTTTTATTTTCTTAGAACAGTAAATACTTAAGCATAGGCTGCATTTATGGTATGTGCACTATCAACTCAACAATGCACAATTGATGTTGTCATTTATATTCATCACTGGGTATTGTTGGGTTGGAAAATGCCATGTGTTTTCTTCGTTGAGGTTAGCATTTATTATTTTACATCTGTATGTTGCGTTTATTTGTTGTTGCCGTGCTGTGATTGGTCAGAAGTAATAGCTTCGTCCAATCGCGTGTCTGCATTTGTTTACATTTCTGTTGCGCTTTCTACGTTTGTATATATAGCAAGGTGTAATGGTGTTTGATGGTGCAGTGGTATCTGAGTTGCAGTGCAGTGTTGGAGACCTGTGGTATGGTTTTATTTTATTTTGTAATTTGTTAAATACTAATCTCGTGTTGGGGGAGAGTTTCCAGTTGCTGTGTATATGTTTGGTTACTGGGTTGTCTCCTCCAGTATGGGATGGGTTTTCGTCGATCTTTGCGAAGTATATGTTGCTGTTCAGCCTCTCTGTGGCTTTAACATTATGATAGGTTGTTAAAGCTAAGGAGTGGTTGATTTGCAGCGTGGTATTGCAACATGTTTTCTTCAAATCAATTACTTCTTACGGTAGATGGGTACATGGTTGACTCAATAGCGCGCGGTTGGTGTTAAGTATGAGATTCATCACTGGGTGCTATTGGGTCTATCACGCTTCTCACAAGTGTCGTTTTGGATTAATACAATTTGGATTGAATTTCTTTTTTATTTTCTTAGAACAGTAAATACTTAAGCATAGGCTGCATTTATGGTATGTGCACTATCAACTCAGCAATGCACAATTGATGTTGTCATTTATATTCATCACTGGGTATTGTTGGGTTGGAAAATGCCATGTGTTTTCTTCGTTGAGGTTAGCATTTATTATTTAAATACTAATCTCGTGTTGGTTGAGAGTTTCCAGTTGCTGTGTATATGTCTGGTTACTGGGTTTTCTCCTCCAGTATGGGATGGGTTTTCGTCGATCTTTACGAAGTATATGTTGCTGTTCAGCCTCTCTGTGGCTTTAACATTATGATAGGTTGTTAAAGCTAAGGAGTGGTTGATTTGCAGCGTGGTATTGCAACATGTTTTCTTCAAATCAATTACTTCTTACGGTAGATGGGTACATGGTTGACTCAATAGCGCGCGGTTGGTGTTAAGTATGAGATTCATCACTGGGTGCTATTGGGTCTATCACGCTTCTCACAAGCGTCGTTTTGGATTAATACAATTTGGATTGAATTTCTTTTTTATTTTCTTAGAACAGTAAATACTTAAGCATAGGCTGCATTTATGGTATGTGCACTATCAACTCAACAATGCACAATTGATGTTGTCATTTATATTCATCACTGGGTATTGTTGGGTTGGAAAATGCCATGTGTTTTCTTCGTTCAGGTTAGAATTTATTATTTTACATCTGTATGTTTTGCGTGTTTTTGTTGTTGCCGTGCTGTGATTGGTCAGAAATAATAGCTCCGTCCAATCGCGTGTCTGCATTTGTTTACATTTCTGTTGCGCTTTCTACGTTTGTATATATAGCAAGGTGTAATGGTGTTTGATGGTGCAGTGGTATCTGAGTTGCAGTGCAGTGTTGGAGACCTGTGGTATGGTTTTATTTTATTTTGTAATTTGTTAAATACTAATCTCGTGTTGGGGGAGAGTTTCCAGTTGCTGTGTATATGTTTGGTTACTGGGTTGTCTCCTCCAGTATGGGATGGGTTTTCGTCGATCTTTACGAAGTATATGTTGCTGTTCAGCCTCTCTGTGGCTTTAACATTATGATAGGTTGTTAAAGCTAAGGAGTGGTTGATTTGCAGCGTGGTATTGCAACATGTTTTCTTCAAATCAATTACTTCTTACGGTAGATGGGTACATGGTTGACTCAATAGCGCGCGGTTGGTGTTAAGTATGAGATTCATCACTGGGTGCTATTGGGTCTATCACGCTTCTCACAAGCGTCGTTTTGGATTAATACAATTTGGATTGAATTTCTTTTTTATTTTCTTAGAACAGTAAATACTTAAGCATAGGCTGCATTTATGGTATGTGCACTATCAACTCAACAATGCACAATTGATGTTGTCATTTATATTCATCACTGGGTATTGTTGGGTTGGAAAATGCCATGTGTTTTCTTCGTTGAGGTTAGAATTTATTATTTTACATCTGTATGTTTTGCTTGTATTTGTTGTTGCCGTGCTGTGATTGGTCAGAAGTAATAGATTCGTCCAATCGCGTGTCTGCATTTGTTTACATTTCTGTTGCGCTTTCTACGTTTGTATATATAGCAAGGTGTAATGGTGTTTGATGGTGCAGTGGTATCTGAGTTGCAGTGCAGTGTTGGAGACCTGTGGTATGGTTTTATTTTATTTTGTAATTTGTTAAATACTAATCTCGTGTTGGTGGAGAGTTTCCAGTTGCTGTGTATATGTCTGGTTACTGGGTTGTCTCCTCCAGTATGGGATGGGTTTTCGTCGATCTTTACGAAGTATATGTTGCTGTTCAGCTTCTCTGTGGCTTTAACATTATGATAGGTTGTTAAAGTAAAGGAGTGGTTGATTTGCAGCGTGGTATTGCAACATGTTTTCTTCAAATCAATTACTTCTTACGGTAGATGGGTACATGGTTGACTCAATAGCGCGCGGTTGGTGTTAAGTATGAGATTCATCACTGGGTGCTATTGGGTCTATCACGCTTCTCACAAGCGTCGTTTTGGATTAATACAATTTGGATTGAATTTCTTTTTTATTTTCTTAGAACAGTAAATACTTAAGCATAGGCTGCATTTATGGTATGTGCACTATCAACTCAACAATGCACAATTGATGTTGTCATTTATATTCACCACTGGGTATTGTTGGGTTGGAAAATGCCATGTGTTTTCTTCGTTGAGGTTAGCATTTATTATTTAAATACTAATCTCGTGTTGGTGGAGAGTTTCCAGTTGCTGTGTATATGTCTGGTTACTGGGTTTTCTCCTCCAGTATGGGATGGGTTTTCGTCGATCTTTACGAAGTATATGTTGCTGTTCAGCCTCTCTGTGGCTTTAACATTATGATAGGTTGTTAAAGCTAAGGAGTGGTTGATTTGCAGCGTGGTATTGCAACATGTTTTCTTCAAATCAATTACTTCTTACGGTAGATGGGTACATGGTTGACTCAATAGCGCGCGGTTGGTGTTAAGTATGAGATTCATCACTGGGTGCTATTGGGTCTATCACGCTTCTCACAAGCGTCGTTTTGGATTAATACATTTGGATTGAATTTCTTTTTTTTTCTTAGAACAGTAAATACTTAAGCATAGGCTGCATTTATGGTATGTGCACTATCAACTCAACAATGCACAATTGATGTTGTCATTTATATTCATCACTGGGTATTGTTGGGTTGGAAAATGCCATGTGTTTACTTCGTTGAGGTTAGCATTTATTATTTTACATCTGTATGTTGCGTTTATTTGTTGTTGCCGTGCTGTGATTGGTCAGAAGTAATAGCTTCGTCCAATCGCGTGTCTGCATTTGTTTACATTTCTGTTGCGCTTTCTACGTTTGTATATATAGCAAGGTGTAATGGTGTTTGATGGTGCAGTGGTATCTGAGTTGCAGTGCAGTGTTGGAGACCTGTGGTATGGTTTTATTTTATTTTGTAATTTGTTAAATACTAATCTCGTGTTGGGGGAGAGTTTCCAGTTGCTGTGTATATGTTTGGTTACTGGGTTGTCTCCTCCAGTATGGGATGGGTTTTCGTCGATCTTTACGAAGTATATGTTGCTGTTCAGCTTCTCTGTGGCTTTAACATTATGATAGGTTGTTAAAGCTAAGGAGTGGTTGATTTGCAGCGTGGTATTGCAACATGTTTTCTTCAAATCAATTACTTCTTACGGTAGATGGGTACATGGTTGACTCAATAGCGCGCGGTTGGTGTTAAGTATGAAATTCATCACTGGGTGCTATTGGGTCTATCACGCTTCTCACAAGCGTCGTTTTGGATTAATACAATTTGGATTGAATTTCTTTTTTATTTTCTTAGAACAGTAAATACTTAAGCATAGGCTGCATTTATGGTATGTGCACTATCAACTCAACAATGCACAATTGATGTTGTCATTTATATTCACCACTGGGTATTGTTGGGTTGGAAAATGCCATGTGTTTTCTTCGTTGAGGTTAGCATTTATTATTTAAATACTAATCTCGTGTTGGTGGAGAGTTTCCAGTTGCTGTGTATATGTCTGGTTACTGGGTTTTCTCCTCCAGTATGGGATGGGTTTTCGTCGATCTTTACGAAGTATATGTTGCTGTTCAGCCTCTCTGTGGCTTTAACATTATGATAGGTTGTTAAAGCTAAGGAGTGGTTGATTTGCAGCGTGGTATTGCAACATGTTTTCTTCAAATCAATTACTTCTTACGGTAGATGGGTACATGGTTGACTCAATAGCGCGCGGTTGGTGTTAAGTATGAGATTCATCACTGGGTGCTATTGGGTCTATCACGCTTCTCACAAGCGTCGTTTTGGATTAATACATTTGGATTGAATTTCTTTTTTTTTCTTAGAACAGTAAATACTTAAGCATAGGCTGCATTTATGGTATGTGCACTATCAACTCAACAATGCACAATTGATGTTGTCATTTATATTCATCACTGGGTATTGTTGGGTTGGAAAATGCCATGTGTTTTCTTCGTTGAGGTTAGCATTTATTATTTTACATCTGTATGTTGCGTTTATTTGTTGTTGCCGTGCTGTGATTGGTCAGAAGTAATAGCTTCGTCCAATCGCGTGTCTGCATTTGTTTACATTTCTGTTGCGCTTTCTACGTTTGTATATATAGCAAGGTGTAATGGTGTTTGATGGTGCAGTGGTATCTGAGTTGCAGTGCAGTGTTGGAGACCTGTGGTATGGTTTTATTTTATTTTGTAATTTGTTAAATACTAATCTCGTGTTGGGGGAGAGTTTCCAGTTGCTGTGTATATGTTTGGTTACTGGGTTGTCTCCTCCAGTATGGGATGGGTTTTCGTCGATCTTTACGAAGTATATGTTGCTGTTCAGCTTCTCTGTGGCTTTAACATTATGATAGGTTGTTAAAGCTAAGGAGTGGTTGATTTGCAGCGTGGTATTGCAACATGTTTTCTTCAAATCAATTACTTCTTACGGTAGATGGGTACATGGTTGACTCAATAGCGCGCGGTTGGTGTTAAGTATGAGATTCATCACTGGGTGCTATTGGGTCTATCACGCTTCTCACAAGTGTCGTTTTGGATTAATACAATTTGGATTGAATTTCTTTTTTATTTTCTTAGAACAGTAAATACTTAAGCATAGGCTGCATTTATGGTATGTGCACTATCAACTCAACAATGCACAATTGATGTTGTCATTTATATTCATCACTGGGTATTGTTGGGTTGGAAAATGCCATGTGTTTTCTTCGTTGAGGTTAGCATTTATTATTTAAATACTAATCTCGTGTTGGTGGAGAGTTTCCAGTTGCTGTGTATATGTCTGGTTACTGGGTTTTCTCCTCCAGTATGGGATGGGTTTTCGTCGATCTTTACGAAGTATATGTTGCTGTTCAGCCTCTCTGTGGCTTTAACATTATGATAGGTTGTTAAAGCTAAGGAGTGGTTGATTTGCAGCGTGGTATTGCAACATGTTTTCTTCAAATCAATTACTTCTTACGGTAGATGGGTACATGGTTGACTCAATAGCGCGCGGTTGGGGTTAAGTATGAGATTCATCACTGGGTGCTATTGGGTCTATCACGCTTCTCACAAGCGTCGTTTTGGATTAATACAATTTGGATTGAATTTCTTTTTTATTTTCTAAGAACAGTAAATACTTAAGCATAGGCTGCTTTTATGGTATGTGCACTATCAACTCAACAATGCACAATTGATGTTGTCATTTATATTCATCACTGGGTATTGTTGGGTTGGAAAATGCCATGTGTTTTCTTCGTTGAGGGTAGCATTTATTATTTTACATCTGTATGTTTTGCGTGTATTTGTTGTTGCCGTGCTGTGATTGGTCACAAGTAATAGCTCCGTCCAATCGCGTGTCTGCATTTGTTTACATTTCTGTTGCGCTTTCTACGTTTGTATATATAGCAAGGTGTAATGGTGTTTGATGGTGCAGTGGTATCTGAGGTGCAGTGCAGTGTTGGAGACCTGTGGTATGGTTTTATTTTATTTTGTAATTTGTTAAATACTAATCTCGTGTTGGGGGAGAGTTTCCAGTTGCTGTGTATATGTCTGGTTACTGGGTTGTCTTCTCCAGTATGGGATGGGTTTTCGTCGATCTTTACGAAGTATGTGTTGCTGTTCAGCCTCTCTGTGGCTTTAACATTATGATAGGTTGTTAAAGCTAAGGAGTGGTTGATTTGGAGCGTGGTATTGCAACATGTTTTCTTCAAATCAATTACTTCTTACGGTAGATGGGTACATGGTTGACTCAATAGCGCGCGGTTGGTGTTAAGTATGAGATTCATCACTGGGTGCTATTGGGTCTATCACGCTTCTCACAAGCGTCGTTTTGGATTAATACAATTTGGATTGAATTTCTTTTTTATTTTCTTAGAACAGTAAATACTTAAGCATAGGCTGCATTTATGGTATGTGCACTATCAACTCAACAATGCACAATTGATGTTGTCATTTATATTCATCACTGGGTATTGTTGGGTTGGAAAATGCCATGTGTTTTCTTCGTTGAGGGTAGCATTTATTATTTTACATCTGTATGTTTTTCGTGTATTTGTTGTTGCCGTGCTGTGATTGGTCACAAGTAATAGCTCCGTCCAATCGCGTGTCTGCATTTGTTTACATTTCTGTTGCGCTTTCTACGTTTGTATATATAGCAAGGTGTAATGGTGTTTGATGGTGCAGTGGTATCTGAGTTGCAGTGCAGTGTTGGAGACCTGTGGTATGGTTTTATTTTATTTTGTAATTTGTTAAATACTAATCTCGTGTTGGGGGAGAGTTTCCAGTTGCTGTGTATATGTTTGGTTACTGGGTTGTCTCCTCCAGTATGGGATGGGTTTTCGTCGATCTTTACGAAGTATATGTTGCTGTTCAGCTTCTCTGTGGCTTTAACATTATGATAGGTTGTTAAAGCTAAGGAGTGGTTGATTTGCAGCGTGGTATTGCAACATGTTTTCTTCAAATCAATTACTTCTTACGGTAGATGGGTACATGGTTGACTCAATAGCGCGCGGTTGGTGTTAAGTATGAAATTCATCACTGGGTGCTATTGGGTCTATCACGCTTCTCACAAGCGTCGTTTTGGATTAATACAATTTGGATTGAATTTCTTTTTTATTTTCTTAGAACAGTAAATACTTAAGCATAGGCTGCATTTATGGTATGTGCACTATCAACTCAACAATGCACAATTGATGTTGTCATTTATATTCACCACTGGGTATTGTTGGGTTGGAAAATGCCATGTGTTTTCTTCGTTGAGGTTAGCATTTATTATTTAAATACTAATCTCGTGTTGGTGGAGAGTTTCCAGTTGCTGTGTATATGTCTGGTTACTGGGTTTTCTCCTCCAGTATGGGATGGGTTTTCGTCGATCTTTACGAAGTATATGTTGCTGTTCAGCCTCTCTGTGGCTTTAACATTATGATAGGTTGTTAAAGCTAAGGAGTGGTTGATTTGCAGCGTGGTATTGCAACATGTTTTCTTCAAATCAATTACTTCTTACGGTAGATGGGTACATGGTTGACTCAATAGCGCGCGGTTGGTGTTAAGTATGAGATTCATCACTGGGTGCTATTGGGTCTATCACGCTTCTCACAAGCGTCGTTTTGGATTAATACATTTGGATTGAATTTCTTTTTTTTTCTTAGAACAGTAAATACTTAAGCATAGGCTGCATTTATGGTATGTGCACTATCAACTCAACAATGCACAATTGATGTTGTCATTTATATTCATCACTGGGTATTGTTGGGTTGGAAAATGCCATGTGTTTTCTTCGTTGAGGTTAGCATTTATTATTTTACATCTGTATGTTGCGTTTATTTGTTGTTGCCGTGCTGTGATTGGTCAGAAGTAATAGCTTCGTCCAATCGCGTGTCTGCATTTGTTTACATTTCTGTTGCGCTTTCTACGTTTGTATATATAGCAAGGTGTAATGGTGTTTGATGGTGCAGTGGTATCTGAGTTGCAGTGCAGTGTTGGAGACCTGTGGTATGGTTTTATTTTATTTTGTAATTTGTTAAATACTAATCTCGTGTTGGGGGAGAGTTTCCAGTTGCTGTGTATATGTTTGGTTACTGGGTTGTCTCCTCCAGTATGGGATGGGTTTTCGTCGATCTTTACGAAGTATATGTTGCTGTTCAGCTTCTCTGTGGCTTTAACATTATGATAGGTTGTTAAAGCTAAGGAGTGGTTGATTTGCAGCGTGGTATTGCAACATGTTTTCTTCAAATCAATTACTTCTTACGGTAGATGGGTACATGGTTGACTCAATAGCGCGCGGTTGGTGTTAAGTATGAGATTCATCACTGGGTGCTATTGGGTCTATCACGCTTCTCACAAGTGTCGTTTTGGATTAATACAATTTGGATTGAATTTCTTTTTTATTTTCTTAGAACAGTAAATACTTAAGCATAGGCTGCATTTATGGTATGTGCACTATCAACTCAACAATGCACAATTGATGTTGTCATTTATATTCATCACTGGGTATTGTTGGGTTGGAAAATGCCATGTGTTTTCTTCGTTGAGGTTAGCATTTATTATTTAAATACTAATCTCGTGTTGGTGGAGAGTTTCCAGTTGCTGTGTATATGTCTGGTTACTGGGTTTTCTCCTCCAGTATGGGATGGGTTTTCGTCGATCTTTACGAAGTATATGTTGCTGTTCAGCCTCTCTGTGGCTTTAACATTATGATAGGTTGTTAAAGCTAAGGAGTGGTTGATTTGCAGCGTGGTATTGCAACATGTTTTCTTCAAATCAATTACTTCTTACGGTAGATGGGTACATGGTTGACTCAATAGCGCGCGGTTGGGGTTAAGTATGAGATTCATCACTGGGTGCTATTGGGTCTATCACGCTTCTCACAAGCGTCGTTTTGGATTAATACAATTTGGATTGAATTTCTTTTTTATTTTCTAAGAACAGTAAATACTTAAGCATAGGCTGCTTTTATGGTATGTGCACTATCAACTCAACAATGCACAATTGATGTTGTCATTTATATTCATCACTGGGTATTGTTGGGTTGGAAAATGCCATGTGTTTTCTTCGTTGAGGGTAGCATTTATTATTTTACATCTGTATGTTTTGCGTGTATTTGTTGTTGCCGTGCTGTGATTGGTCACAAGTAATAGCTCCGTCCAATCGCGTGTCTGCATTTGTTTACATTTCTGTTGCGCTTTCTACGTTTGTATATATAGCAAGGTGTAATGGTGTTTGATGGTGCAGTGGTATCTGAGGTGCAGTGCAGTGTTGGAGACCTGTGGTATGGTTTTATTTTATTTTGTAATTTGTTAAATACTAATCTCGTGTTGGGGGAGAGTTTCCAGTTGCTGTGTATATGTCTGGTTACTGGGTTGTCTTCTCCAGTATGGGATGGGTTTTCGTCGATCTTTACGAAGTATGTGTTGCTGTTCAGCCTCTCTGTGGCTTTAACATTATGATAGGTTGTTAAAGCTAAGGAGTGGTTGATTTGGAGCGTGGTATTGCAACATGTTTTCTTCAAATCAATTACTTCTTACGGTAGATGGGTACATGGTTGACTCAATAGCGCGCGGTTGGTGTTAAGTATGAGATTCATCACTGGGTGCTATTGGGTCTATCACGCTTCTCACAAGCGTCGTTTTGGATTAATACAATTTGGATTGAATTTCTTTTTTATTTTCTTAGAACAGTAAATACTTAAGCATAGGCTGCATTTATGGTATGTGCACTATCAACTCAACAATGCACAATTGATGTTGTCATTTATATTCATCACTGGGTATTGTTGGGTTGGAAAATGCCATGTGTTTTCTTCGTTGAGGGTAGCATTTATTATTTTACATCTGTATGTTTTTCGTGTATTTGTTGTTGCCGTGCTGTGATTGGTCACAAGTAATAGCTCCGTCCAATCGCGTGTCTGCATTTGTTTACATTTCTGTTGCGCTTTCTACGTTTGTATATATAGCAAGGTGTAATGGTGTTTGATGGTGCAGTGGTATCTGAGGTGCAGTGCAGTGTTGGAGACCTGTGGTATGGTTTTATTTTATTTTGTAATTTGTTAAATACTAATCTCGTGTTGGTGGAGAGTTTCCAGTTGCTGTGTATATGTCTGGTTACTGGGTTGTCTCCTCGAGTATGGGATGGGTTTTCGTCGATCTTTACGAAGTATATGTAGCTGTTCGGCCTCTCTGTGGCTTTAACATTATGATAGGTTGTTAAAGCTAAGGAGTGGTTGATTTGCAGCGTGGTATTGCAACATGTTTTCTTCAAATCAATAACTTCTTACGGTAGATGGGTACATGGTTGACTCAATAGCGCGCGGTTGGTGTTAAGTATGAGATTCATCAACTGGGTGCTATTGGGTCTATCACGCTTCTCACAAGCGTCGTTTTGGATTATTACAATTTGGATTGAATTTCTTTTTTATTTTCTTAGAACAGTAAATACTTAAGCATAGGCTGCATTTATGGTATGTGCACTATCAACTCAACAATGCACAATTGATGTTGTCATTTATATTCATCACTGGGTATTGTTGGGTTGGAAAATGCCATGTGTTTTCTTCGTTGAGGTTAGCATTTATTATTTAAATACTAATCTCGTGTTGGTGGAGAGTTTCCAGTTGCTGTGTATATGTCTGGTTACTGGGTTTTCTCCTCCAGTATGGGATGGGTTTTCGTCGATCTTTACGAAGTATATGTTGCTGTTCAGCCTCTCTGTGGCTTTAACATTATGATAGGTTGTTAAAGCTAAGGAGTGGTTGATTTGCAGCGTGGTATTGCAACATGTTTTCTTCAAATCAATTACTTCTTACGGTAGATGGGTACATGGTTGACTCAATAGCGCGCGGTTGGTGTTAAGTATGAGATTCATCACTGGGTGCTATTGGGTCTATCACGCTTCTCACAAGCGTCGTTTTGGATTAATACAATTTGGATTGAATTTCTTTTTTATTTTCTTAGAACAGTAAATACTTAAGCATAGGCTGCATTTATGGTATGTGCACTATCAACTCAACAATGCACAATTGATGTTGTCATTTATATTCATCACTGGGTATTGTTGGGTTGGAAAATGCCATGTGTTTTCTTCGTTGAGGGTAGCATTTATTATTTTACATCTGTATGTTCCGTTTATTTGTTGTTGCCGTGCTGTGATTGGTCAGAAGTAATAGATTCGTCCAATCGCGTGTCTGCATTTGTTTACATTTCTGTTGCGCTTTCTACGTTTGTATATATAGCAAGGTGTAATGGTGTTTGATGGTGCAGTGGTATCTGAGTTGCAGTGCAGTGTTGGAGACCTGTGGTATGGTTTTATTTTATTTTGTAATTTGTTAAATACTAATCTCGTGTTGGTGGAGAGTTTCCAGTTGCTGTGTATATGTCTGGTTACTGGGTTGTCTCCTCCAGTATGGGATGGGTTTTCGTCGATCTTTACGAAGTATATGTTGCTGTTCAGCTTCTCTGTGGCTTTAACATTATGATAGGTTGTTAAAGTAAAGGAGTGGTTGATTTGCAGCGTGGTATTGCAACATGTTTTCTTCAAATCAATTACTTCTTACGGTAGATGGGTACATGGTTGACTCAATAGCGCGCGGTTGGTGTTAAGTATGAGATTCATCACTGGGTGCTATTGGGTCTATCACGCTTCTCACAAGCGTCGTTTTGGATTAATACAATTTGGATTGAATTTCTTTTTTATTTTCTTAGAACAGTAAATACTTAAGCATAGGCTGCATTTATGGTATGTGCACTATCAACTCAACAATGCACAATTGATGTTGTCATTTATATTCACCACTGGGTATTGTTGGGTTGGAAAATGCCATGTGTTTTCTTCGTTGAGGTTAGCATTTATTATTTAAATACTAATCTCGTGTTGGTGGAGAGTTTCCAGTTGCTGTGTATATGTCTGGTTACTGGGTTTTCTCCTCCAGTATGGGATGGGTTTTCGTCGATCTTTACGAAGTATATGTTGCTGTTCAGCCTCTCTGTGGCTTTAACATTATGATAGGTTGTTAAAGCTAAGGAGTGGTTGATTTGCAGCGTGGTATTGCAACATGTTTTCTTCAAATCAATTACTTCTTACGGTAGATGGGTACATGGTTGACTCAATAGCGCGCGGTTGGTGTTAAGTATGAGATTCATCACTGGGTGCTATTGGGTCTATCACGCTTCTCACAAGCGTCGTTTTGGATTAATACAATTTGGATTGAATTTGTTTTTTATTTTCTTAGAACAGTAAATACTTAAGCATAGGCTGCATTTATGGTATGTGCACTATCAACTCAACAATGCACAATTGATGTTGTCATTTATATTCATCACTGGGTATTGTTGGGTTGGAAAATGCCATGTGTTTTCTTCGTTGAGGTTAGCATTTATTATTTAAATACTAATCTCGTGTTGGTGGAGAGTTTCCAGTTGCTGTGTATATGTCTGGTTACTGGGTTTTCTCCTCCAGTATGGGATGGGTTTTCGTCGATCTTTACGAAGTATATGTTGCTGTTCAGCCTCTCTGTGGCTTTAACATTATGATAGGTTGTTAAAGCTAAGGAGTGGTTGATTTGCAGCGTGGTATTGCAACATGTTTTCTTCAAATCAATTACTTCTTACGGTAGATGGGTACATGGTTGACTCAATAGCGCGCGGTTGGTGTTAAGTATGAGATTCATCACTGGGTGCTATTGGGTCTATCACGCTTCTCACAAGCGTCGTTTTGGATTAATACATTTGGATTGAATTTCTTTTTTTTTCTTAGAACAGTAAATACTTAAGCATAGGCTGCATTTATGGTATGTGCACTATCAACTCAACAATGCACAATTGATGTTGTCATTTATATTCATCACTGGGTATTGTTGGGTTGGAAAATGCCATGTGTTTTCTTCGTTGAGGTTAGCATTTATTATTTTACATCTGTATGTTGCGTTTATTTGTTGTTGCCGTGCTGTGATTGGTCAGAAGTAATAGCTTCGTCCAATCGCGTGTCTGCATTTGTTTACATTTCTGTTGCGCTTTCTACGTTTGTATATATAGCAAGGTGTAATGGTGTTTGATGGTGCAGTGGTATCTGAGTTGCAGTGCAGTGTTGGAGACCTGTGGTATGGTTTTATTTTATTTTGTAATTTGTTAAATACTAATCTCGTGTTGGGGGAGAGTTTCCAGTTGCTGTGTATATGTTTGGTTACTGGGTTGTCTCCTCCAGTATGGGATGGGTTTTCGTCGATCTTTACGAAGTATATGTTGCTGTTCAGCCTCTCTGTGGCTTTAACATTATGATAGGTTGTTAAAGCTAAGGAGTGGTTAATTTGCAGCGTGGTATTGCAACATGTTTTCTTCAAATCAATTACTTCTTACGGTAGATGGGTACATGGTTGACTCAATAGCGCGCGGTTGGTGTTAAGTATGAGATTCATCACTGGGTGCTATTGGGTCTATCACGCTTCTCACAAGTGTCGTTTTGGATTAATACAATTTGGATTGAATTTCTTTTTTATTTTCTTAGAACAGTAAATACTTAAGCATAGGCTGCATTTATGGTATGTGCACTATCAACTCAGCAATGCACAATTGATGTTGTCATTTATATTCATCACTGGGTATTGTTGGGTTGGAAAATGCCATGTGTTTTCTTCGTTGAGGTTAGCATTTATTATTTAAATACTAATCTCGTGTTGGTGGAGAGTTTCCAGTTGCTGTGTATATGTCTGGTTACTGGGTTTTCTCCTCCAGTATGGGATGGGTTTTCGTCGATCTTTACGAAGTATATGTTGCTGTTCAGCCTCTCTGTGGCTTTAACATTATGATAGGTTGTTAAAGCTAAGGAGTGGTTGATTTGCAGCGTGGTATTGCAACATGTTTTCTTCAAATCAATTACTTCTTACGGTAGATGGGTACATGGTTGACTCAATAGCGCGCGGTTGGTGTTAAGTATGAGATTCATCACTGGGCGCTATTGGGTCTATCACGCTTCTCACAAGCGTCGTTTTGGATTAATACAATTTGGATTGAATTTCTTTTTTATTTTCTTAGAACAGTAAATACTTAAGCATAGGCTGCATTTATGGTATGTGCACTATCAACTCAACAATGCACAATTGATGTTGTCATTTATATTCATCACTGGGTATTGTTGGGTTGGAAAATGCCATGTGTTTTCTTCGTTGAGGTTAGCATTTATTATTTAAATACTAATCTCGTGTTGGTGGAGAGTTTCCAGTTGCTGTGTATATGTCTGGTTACTGGGTTTTCTCCTCCAGTATGGGATGGGTTTTCGTCGATCTTTACGAAGTATATGTTGCTGTTCAGCCTCTCTGTGGCTTTAACATTATGATAGGTTGTTAAAGCTAAGGAGTGGTTGATTTGCAGCGTGGTATTGCAACATGTTTTCTTCAAATCAATTACTTCTTACGGTAGATGGGTACATGGTTGACTCAATAGCGCGCGGTTGGTGTTAAGTATGAGATTCATCACTGGGTGCTATTGGGTCTATCACGCTTCTCACAAGCGTCGTTTTGGATTAATACATTTGGATTGAATTTCTTTTTTTTTCTTAGAACAGTAAATACTTAAGCATAGGCTGCATTTATGGTATGTGCACTATCAACTCAACAATGCACAATTGATGTTGTCATTTATATTCATCACTGGGTATTGTTGGGTTGGAAAATGCCATGTGTTTTCTTCGTTGAGGTTAGCATTTATTATTTTACATCTGTATGTTGCGTTTATTTGTTGTTGCCGTGCTGTGATTGGTCAGAAGTAATAGCTTCGTCCAATCGCGTGTCTGCATTTGTTTACATTTCTGTTGCGCTTTCTACGTTTGTATATATAGCAAGGTGTAATGGTGTTTGATGGTGCAGTGGTATCTGAGTTGCAGTGCAGTGTTGGAGACCTGTGGTATGGTTTTATTTTATTTTGTAATTTGTTAAATACTAATCTCGTGTTGGGGGAGAGTTTCCAGTTGCTGTGTATATGTTTGGTTACTGGGTTGTCTCCTCCAGTATGGGATGGGTTTTCGTCGATCTTTACGAAGTATATGTTGCTGTTCAGCCTCTCTGTGGCTTTAACATTATGATAGGTTGTTAAAGCTAAGGAGTGGTTGATTTGCAGCGTGGTATTGCAACATGTTTTCTTCAAATCAATTACTTCTTACGGTAGATGGGTACATGGTTGACTCAATAGCGCGCGGTTGGTGTTAAGTATGAGATTCATCACTGGGTGCTATTGGGTCTATCACGCTTCTCACAAGTGTCGTTTTGGATTAATACAATTTGGATTGAATTTCTTTTTTATTTTCTTAGAACAGTAAATACTTAAGCATAGGCTGCATTTATGGTATGTGCACTATCAACTCAGCAATGCACAATTGATGTTGTCATTTATATTCATCACTGGGTATTGTTGGGTTGGAAAATGCCATGTGTTTTCTTCGTTGAGGTTAGCATTTATTATTTAAATACTAATCTCGTGTTGGTGGAGAGTTTCCAGTTGCTGTGTATATGTCTGGTTACTGGGTTTTCTCCTCCAGTATGGGATGGGTTTTCGTCGATCTTTACGAAGTATATGTTGCTGTTCAGCCTCTCTGTGGCTTTAACATTATGATAGGTTGTTAAAGCTAAGGAGTGGTTGATTTGCAGCGTGGTATTGCAACATGTTTTCTTCAAATCAATTACTTCTTACGGTAGATGGGTACATGGTTGACTCAATAGCGCGCGGTTGGTGTTAAGTATGAGATTCATCACTGGGTGCTATTGGGTCTATCACGCTTCTCACAAGCGTCGTTTTGGATTAATACAATTTGGATTGAATTTCTTTTTTATTTTCTTAGAACAGTAAATACTTAAGCATAGGCTGCATTTATGGTATGTGCACTATCAACTCAACAATGCACAATTGATGTTGTCATTTATATTCATCACTGGGTATTGTTGGGTTGGAAAATGCCATGTGTTTTCTTCGTTCAGGTTAGAATTTATTATTTTACATCTGTATGTTTTGCGTGTTTTTGTTGTTGCCGTGCTGTGATTGGTCAGAAATAATAGCTCCGTCCAATCGCGTGTCTGCATTTGTTTACATTTCTGTTGCGCTTTCTACGTTTGTATATATAGCAAGGTGTAATGGTGTTTGATGGTGCAGTGGTATCTGAGTTGCAGTGCAGTGTTGGAGACCTGTGGTATGGTTTTATTTTATTTTGTAATTTGTTAAATACTAATCTCGTGTTGGGGGAGAGTTTCCAGTTGCTGTGTATATGTCTGGTTACTGGGTTGTCTCCTCCAGTATGGGATGGGTTTTCGTCGATCTTTACGAAGTATATGTTGCTGTTCAGCCTCTCTGTGGCTTTAACATTATGATAGGTTGTTAAAGCTAAGGAGTGGTTGATTTGCAGCGTGGTATTGCAACATGTTTTCTTCAAATCAATTACTTCTTACGGTAGATGGGTACATGGTTGACTCAATAGCGCGCGGTTGGTGTTAAGTATGAGATTCATCACTGGGTGCTATTGGGTCTATCACGCTTCTCACAAGCGTCGTTTTGGATTAATACAATTTGGATTGAATTTCTTTTTTATTTTCTTAGAACAGTAAATACTTAAGCATAGGCTGCATTTATGGTATGTGCACTATCAACTCAACAATGCACAATTGATGTTGTCATTTATATTCATCACTGGGTATTGTTGGGTTGGAAAATGCCATGTGTTTTCTTCGTTGAGGGTAGCATTTATTATTTTACATCTGTATGTTCCGTTTATTTGTTGTTGCCGTGCTGTGATTGGTCAGAAGTAATAGATTCGTCCAATCGCGTGTCTGCATTTGTTTACATTTCTGTTGCGCTTTCTACGTTTGTATATATAGCAAGGTGTAATGGTGTTTGATGGTGCAGTGGTATCTGAGTTGCAGTGCAGTGTTGGAGACCTGTGGTATGGTTTTATTTTATTTTGTAATTTGTTAAATACTAATCTCGTGTTGGTGGAGAGTTTCCAGTTGCTGTGTATATGTCTGGTTACTGGGTTGTCTCCTCCAGTATGGGATGGGTTTTCGTCGATCTTTACGAAGTATATGTTGCTGTTCAGCTTCTCTGTGGCTTTAACATTATGATAGGTTGTTAAAGTAAAGGAGTGGTTGATTTGCAGCGTGGTATTGCAACATGTTTTCTTCAAATCAATTACTTCTTACGGTAGATGGGTACATGGTTGACTCAATAGCGCGCGGTTGGTGTTAAGTATGAGATTCATCAGTGGGTGCTATTGGGTCTATCACGCTTCTCACAAGCGTCGTTTTGGATTAATACAATTTGGATTGAATTTCTTTTTTATTTTCTTAGAACAGTAAATACTTAAGCATAGGCTGCATTTATGGTATGTGCACTATCAACTCAACAATGCACAATTGATGTTGTCATTTATATTCACCACTGGGTATTGTTGGGTTGGAAAATGCCATGTGTTTTCTTCGTTGAGGTTAGCATTTATTATTTAAATACTAATCTCGTGTTGGTGGAGAGTTTCCAGTTGCTGTGTATATGTCTGGTTACTGGGTTTTCTCCTCCAGTATGGGATGGGTTTTCGTCGATCTTTACGAAGTATATGTTGCTGTTCAGCCTCTCTGTGGCTTTAATATTATGATAGGTTGTTAAAGCTAAGGAGTGGTTGATTTGCAGCGTGGTATTGCAACATGTTTTCTTCAAATCAATTACTTCTTACGGTAGATGGGTACATGGTTGACTCAATAGCGCGCGGTTGGTGTTAAGTATGAGATTCATCACTGGGTGCTATTGGGTCTATCACGCTTCTCACAAGCGTCGTTTTGGATTAATACATTTGGATTGAATTTCTTTTTTTTTCTTAGAACAGTAAATACTTAAGCATAGGCTGCATTTATGGTATGTGCACTATCAACTCAACAATGCACAATTGATGTTGTCATTTATATTCATCACTGGGTATTGTTGGGTTGGAAAATGCCATGTGTTTTCTTCGTTGAGGTTAGCATTTATTATTTTACATCAGTATGTTGCGTTTATTTGTTGTTGCCGTGCTGTGATTGGTCAGAAGTAATAGCTTCGTCCAATCGCGTGTCTGCATTTGTTTACATTTCTGTTGCGCTTTCTACGTTTGTATATATAGCAAGGTGTAATGGTGTTTGATGGTGCAGTGGTATCTGAGTTGCAGTGCAGTGTTGGAGACCTGTGGTATGGTTTTATTTTATTTTGTAATTTGTTAAATACTAATCTCGTGTTGGGGGAGAGTTTCCAGTTGCTGTGTATATGTTTGGTTACTGGGTTGTCTCCTCCAGTATGGGATGGGTTTTCGTCGATCTTTACGAAGTATATGTTGCTGTTCAGCTTCTCTGTGGCTTTAACATTATGATAGGTTGTTAAAGCTAAGGAGTGGTTGATTTGCAGCGTGGTATTGCAACATGTTTTCTTCAAATCAATTACTTCTTACGGTAGATGGGTACATGGTTGACTCAATAGCGCGCGGTTGGTGTTAAGTATGAGATTCATCACTGGGTGCTATTGGGTCTATCACGCTTCTCACAAGTGTCGTTTTGGATTAATACAATTTGGATTGAATTTCTTTTTTATTTTCTTAGAACAGTAAATACTTAAGCATAGGCTGCATTTATGGTATGTGCACTATCAACTCAACAATGCACAATTGATGTTGTCATTTATATTCATCACTGGGTATTGTTGGGTTGGAAAATGCCATGTGTTTTCTTCGTTGAGGTTAGCATTTATTATTTAAATACTAATCTCGTGTTGGTGGAGAGTTTCCAGTTGCTGTGTATATGTCTGGTTACTGGGTTTTCTCCTCCAGTATGGGATGGGTTTTCGTCGATCTTTACGAAGTATATGTTGCTGTTCAGCCTCTCTGTGGCTTTAACATTATGATAGGTTGTTAAAGCTAAGGAGTGGTTGATTTGCAGCGTGGTATTGCAACATGTTTTCTTCAAATCAATTACTTCTTACGGTAGATGGGTACATGGTTGACTCAATAGCGCGCGGTTGGGGTTAAGTATGAGATTCATCACTGGGTGCTATTGGGTCTATCACGCTTCTCACAAGCGTCGTTTTGGATTAATACAATTTGGATTGAATTTCTTTTTTATTTTCTAAGAACAGTAAATACTTAAGCATAGGCTGCATTTATGGTATGTGCACTATCAACTCAACAATGCACAATTGATGTTGTCATTTATATTCATCACTGGGTATTGTTGGGTTGGAAAATGCCATGTGTTTTCTTCGTTGAGGGTAGCATTTATTATTTAAATACTAATCTCGTGTTGGTGGAGAGTTTCCAGTTGCTGTGTATATGTCTGGTTACTGGGTTTTCTCCTCCAGTATGGGATGGGTTTTCGTCGATCTTTACGAAGTATATGTTGCTGTTCAGCCTCTCTGTGGCTTTAATATTATGATAGGTTGTTAAAGCTAAGGAGTGGTTGATTTGCAGCGTGGTATTGCAACATGTTTTCTTCAAATCAATTACTTCTTACGGTAGATGGGTACATGGTTGACTCAATAGCGCGCGGTTGGTGTTAAGTATGAGATTCATCACTGGGTGCTATTGGGTCTATCACGCTTCTCACAAGCGTCGTTTTGGATTAATACATTTGGATTGAATTTCTTTTTTTTTTCTTAGAACAGTAAATACTTAAGCATAGGCTGCATTTATGGTATGTGCACTATCAACTCAACAATGCACAATTGATGTTGTCATTTATATTCATCACTGGGTATTGTTGGGTTGGAAAATGCCATGTGTTTTCTTCGTTGAGGTTAGCATTTATTATTTTACATCTGTATGTTGCGTTTATTTGTTGTTGCCGTGCTGTGATTGGTCAGAAGTAATAGCTTCGTCCAATCGCGTGTCTGCATTTGTTTACATTTCTGTTGCGCTTTCTACGTTTGTATATATAGCAAGGTGTAATGGTGTTTGATGGTGCAGTGGTATCTGAGGTGCAGTGCAGTGTTGGAGACCTGTGGTATGGTTTTATTTTATTTTGTAATTTGTTAAATACTAATCTCGTGTTGGGGGAGAGTTTCCAGTTGCTGTGTATATGTCTGGTTACTGGGTTGTCTCCTCCAGTATGGGATGGGTTTTCGTCGATCTTTACGAAGTATGTGTTGCTGTTCAGCCTCTCTGTGGCTTTAACATTATGATAGGTTGTTAAAGCTAAGGAGTGGTTGATTTGGAGCGTGGTATTGCAACATGTTTTCTTCAAATCAATTACTTCTTACGGTAGATGGGTACATGGTTGACTCAATAGCGCGCGGTTGGTGTTAAGTATGAGATTCATCACTGGGTGCTATTGGGTCTATCACGCTTCTCACAAGCGTCGTTTTGGATTAATACAATTTGGATTGAATTTCTTTTTTATTTTCTTAGAACAGTAAATACTTAAGCATAGGCTGCATTTATGGTATGTGCACTATCAACTCAACAATGCACAATTGATGTTGTCATTTATATTCATCACTGGGTATTGTTGGGTTGGAAAATGCCATGTGTTTTCTTCGTTGAGGGTAGCATTTATTATTTTACATCTGTATGTTTTGCGTGTATTTGTTGTTGCCGTGCTGTGATTGGTCACAAGTAATAGCTCCGTCCAATCGCGTGTCTGCATTTGTTTACATTTCTGTTGCGCTTTCTACGTTTGTATATATAGCAAGGTGTAATGGTGTTTGATGGTGCAGTGGTATCTGAGGTGCAGTGCAGTGTTGGAGACCTGTGGTATGGTTTTATTTTATTTTGTAATTTGTTAAATACTAATCTCGTGTTGGTGGAGAGTTTCCAGTTGCTGTGTATATGTCTGGTTACTGGGTTGTCTCCTCGAGTATGGGATGGGTTTTCGTCGATCTTTACGAAGTATATGTAGCTGTTCGGCCTCTCTGTGGCTTTAACATTATGATAGGTTGTTAAAGCTAAGGAGTGGTTGATTTGCAGCGTGGTATTGCAACATGTTTTCTTCAAATCAATTACTTCTTACGGTAGATGGGTACATGGTTGACTCAATAGCGCGCGGTTGGTGTTAAGTATGAGATTCATCAACTGGGTGCTATTGGGTCTATCACGCTTCTCACAAGCGTCGTTTTGGATTAATACAATTTGGATTGAATTTCTTTTTTATTTTCTTAGAACAGTAAATACTTAAGCATAGGCTGCATTTATGGTATGTGCACTATCAACTCAACAATGCACAATTGATGTTGTCATTTATATTCATCACTGGGTATTGTTGGGTTGGAAAATGCCATGTGTTTTCTTCGTTGAGGTTAGCATTTATTATTTAAATACTAATCTCGTGTTGGTGGAGAGTTTCCAGTTGCTGTGTATATGTCTGGTTACTGGGTTTTCTCCTCCAGTATGGGATGGGTTTTCGTCGATCTTTACGAAGTATATGTTGCTGTTCAGCCTCTCTGTGGCTTTAACATTATGATAGGTTGTTAAAGCTAAGGAGTGGTTGATTTGCAGCGTGGTATTGCAACATGTTTTCTTCAAATCAATTACTTCTTACGGTAGATGGGTACATGGTTGACTCAATAGCGCGCGGTTGGTGTTAAGTATGAGATTCATCACTGGGTGCTATTGGGTCTATCACGCTTCTCACAAGCGTCGTTTTGGATTAATACATTTGGATTGAATTTCTTTTTTTTTCTTAGAACAGTAAATACTTAAGCATAGGCTGCATTTATGGTATGTGCACTATCAACTCAACAATGCACAATTGATGTTGTCATTTATATTCATCACTGGGTATTGTTGGGTTGGAAAATGCCATGTGTTTTCTTCATTGAGGTTAGCATTTATTATTTTACATCTGTATGTTGCGTTTATTTGTTGTTGCCGTGCTGTGATTGGTCAGAAGTAATAGCTTCGTCCAATCGCGTGTCTGCATTTGTTTACATTTCTGTTGCGCTTTCTACGTTTGTATATATAGCAAGGTGTAATGGTGTTTGATGGTGCAGTGGTATCTGAGTTGCAGTGCAGTGTTGGAGACCTGTGGTATGGTTTTATTTTATTTTGTAATTTGTTAAATACTAATCTCGTGTTGGGGGAGAGTTTCCAGTTGCTGTGTATATGTTTGGTTACTGGGTTGTCTCCTCCAGTATGGGATGGGTTTTCGTCGATCTTTACGAAGTATATGTTGCTGTTCAGCCTCTCTGTGGCTTTAACATTATGATAGGTTGTTAAAGCTAAGGAGTGGTTGATTTGCAGCGTGGTATTGCAACATGTTTTCTTCAAATCAATTACTTCTTACGGTAGATGGGTACATGGTTGACTCAATAGCGCGCGGTTGGTGTTAAGTATGAGATTCATCACTGGGTGCTATTGGGTCTATCACGCTTCTCACAAGTGTCGTTTTCGATTAATACAATTTGGATTGAATTTCTTTTTTATTTTCTTAGAACAGTAAATACTTAAGCATAGGCTGCATTTATGGTATGTGCACTATCAACTCAGCAATGCACAATTGATGTTGTCATTTATATTCATCACTGGGTATTGTTGGGTTGGAAAATGCCATGTGTTTTCTTCGTTGAGGTTAGCATTTATTATTTAAATACTAATCTCGTGTTGGTGGAGAGTTTCCAGTTGCTGTGTATATGTCTGGTTACTGGGTTTTCTCCTCCAGTATGGGATGGGTTTTCGTCGATCTTTACGAAGTATATGTTGCTGTTCAGCCTCTCTGTGGCTTTAACATTATGATAGGTTGTTAAAGCTAAGGAGTGGTTGATTTGCAGCGTGGTATTGCAACATGTTTTCTTCAAATCAATTACTTCTTACGGTAGATGGGTACATGGTTGACTCAATAGCGCGCGGTTGGTGTTAAGTATGAGATTCATCACTGGGTGCTATTGGGTCTATCACGCTTCTCACAAGCGTCGTTTTGGATTAATACAATTTGGATTGAATTTCTTTTTTATTTTCTTAGAACAGTAAATACTTAAGCATAGGCTGCATTTATGGTATGTGCACTATCAACTCAACAATGCACAATTGATGTTGTCATTTATATTCATCACTGGGTATTGTTGGGTTGGAAAATGCCATGTGTTTTCTTCGTTCAGGTTAGAATTTATTATTTTACATCTGTATGTTTTGCGTGTTTTTGTTGTTGCCGTGCTGTGATTGGTCAGAAATAATAGCTCCGTCCAATCGCGTGTCTGCATTTGTTTACATTTCTGTTGCGCTTTCTACGTTTGTATATATAGCAAGGTGTAATGGTGTTTGATGGTGCAGTGGTATCTGAGTTGCAGTGCAGTGTTGGAGACCTGTGGTATGGTTTTATTTTATTTTGTAATTTGTTAAATACTAATCTCGTGTTGGGGGAGAGTTTCCAGTTGCTGTGTATATGTCTGGTTACTGGGTTGTCTCCTCCAGTATGGGATGGGTTTTCGTCGATCTTTACGAAGTATATGTTGCTGTTCAGCCTCTCTGTGGCTTTAACATTATGATAGGTTGTTAAAGCTAAGGAGTGGTTGATTTGCAGCGTGGTATTGCAACATGTTTTCTTCAAATCAATTACTTCTTACGGTAGATGGGTACATGGTTGACTCAATAGCGCGCGGTTGGTGTTAAGTATGAGATTCATCACTGGGTGCTATTGGGTCTATCACGCTTCTCACAAGCGTCGTTTTGGATTAATACAATTTGGATTGAATTTCTTTTTTATTTTCTTAGAACAGTAAATACTTAAGCATAGGCTGCATTTATGGTATGTGCACTATCAACTCAACAATGCACAATTGATGTTGTCATTTATATTCATCACTGGGTATTGTTGGGTTGGAAAATGCCATGTGTTTTCTTCGTTGAGGGTAGCATTTATTATTTTACATCTGTATGTTCCGTTTATTTGTTGTTGCCGTGCTGTGATTGGTCAGAAGTAATAGATTCGTCCAATCGCGTGTCTGCATTTGTTTACATTTCTGTTGCGCTTTCTACGTTTGTATATATAGCAAGGTGTAATGGTGTTTGATGGTGCAGTGGTATCTGAGTTGCAGTGCAGTGTTGGAGACCTGTGGTATGGTTTTATTTTATTTTGTAATTTGTTAAATACTAATCTCGTGTTGGTGGAGAGTTTCCAGTTGCTGTGTATATGTCTGGTTACTGGGTTGTCTCCTCCAGTATGGGATGGGTTTTCGTCGATCTTTACGAAGTATATGTTGCTGTTCAGCTTCTCTGTGGCTTTAACATTATCATAGGTTGTTAAAGTAAAGGAGTGGTTGATTTGCAGCGTGGTATTGCAACATGTTTTCTTCAAATCAATTACTTCTTACGGTAGATGGGTACATGGTTGACTCAATAGCGCGCGGTTGGTGTTAAGTATGAGATTCATCACTGGGTGCTATTGGGTCTATCACGCTTCTCACAAGCGTCGTTTTGGATTAATACAATTTGGATTGAATTTCTTTTTTATTTTCTTAGAACAGTAAATACTTAAGCATAGGCTGCATTTATGGTATGTGCACTATCAACTCAACAATGCACAATTGATGTTGTCATTTATATTCACCACTGGGTATTGTTGGGTTGGAAAATGCCATGTGTTTTCTTCGTTGAGGTTAGCATGTATTATTTAAATACTAATCTCGTGTTGGTGGAGAGTTTCCAGTTGCTGTGTATATGTCTGGTTACTGGGTTTTCTCCTCCAGTATGGGATGGGTTTTCGTCGATCTTTACGAAGTATATGTTGCTGTTCAGCCTCTCTGTGGCTTTAACATTATGATAGGTTGTTAAAGCTAAGGAGTGGTTGATTTGCAGCGTGGTATTGCAACATGTTTTCTTCAAATCAATTACTTCTTACGGTAGATGGGTACATGGTTGACTCAATAGCGCGCGGTTGGTGTTAAGTATGAGATTCATCACTGGGTGCTATTGGGTCTATCACGCTTCTCACAAGCGTCGTTTTGGATTAATACATTTGGATTGAATTTCTTTTTTTTTCTTAGAACAGTAAATACTTAAGCATAGGCTGCATTTATGGTATGTGCACTATCAACTCAACAATGCACAATTGATGTTGTCATTTATATTCATCACTGGGTATTGTTGGGTTGGAAAATGCCATGTGTTTTCTTCGTTGAGGTTAGCATTTATTATTTTACATCTGTATGTTGCGTTTATTTGTTGTTGCCGTGCTGTGATTGGTCAGAAGTAATAGCTTCGTCCAATCGCGTGTCTGCATTTGTTTACATTTCTGTTGCGCTTTCTACGTTTGTATATATAGCAAGGTGTAATGGTGTTTGATGGTGCAGTGGTATCTGAGTTGCAGTGCAGTGTTGGAGACCTGTGGTATGGTTTTATTTTATTTTTAATTTGTTAAATACTAATCTCGTGTTGGGGGAGAGTTTCCAGTTGCTGTGTATATGTTTGGTTACTGGGTTGTCTCCTCCAGTATGGGATGGGTTTTCGTCGATCTTTACGAAGTATATGTTGCTGTTCAGCTTCTCTGTGGCTTTAACCTTATGATAGGTTGTTAAAGCTAAGGAGTGGTTGATTTGCAGCGTGGTATTGCAACATGTTTTCTTCAAATCAATTACTTCTTACGGTAGATGGGTACATGGTTGACTCAATAGCGCGCGGTTGGTGTTAAGTATGAGATTCATCACTGGGTGCTATTGGGTCTATCACGCTTCTCACAAGTGTCGTTTTGGATTAATACAATTTGGATTGAATTTCTTTTTTATTTTCTTAGAACAGTAAATACTTAAGCATAGGCTGCATTTATGGTATGTGCACTATCAACTCAACAATGCACAATTGATGTTGTCATTTATATTCATCACTGGGTATTGTTGGGTTGGAAAATGCCATGTGTTTTCTTCGTTGAGGTTAGCATTTATTATTTAAATACTAATCTCGTGTTGGTGGAGAGTTTCCAGTTGCTGTGTATATGTCTGGTTACTGGGTTTTCTCCTCCAGTATGGGATGGGTTTTCGTCGATCTTTACGAAGTATATGTTGCTGTTCAGCCTCTCTGTGGCTTTAACATTATGATAGGTTGTTAAAGCTAAGGAGTGGTTGATTTGCAGCGTGGTATTGCAACATGTTTTCTTCAAATCAATTACTTCTTACGGTAGATGGGTACATGGTTGACTCAATAGCGCGCGGTTGGGGTTAAGTATGAGATTCATCACTGGGTGCTATTGGGTCTATCACGCTTCTCACAAGCGTCGTTTTGGATTAATACAATTTGGATTGAATTTCTTTTTTATTTTCTAAGAACAGTAAATACTTAAGCATAGGCTGCATTTATGGTATGTGCACTATCAACTCAACAATGCACAATTGATGTTGTCATTTATATTCATCACTGGGTATTGTTGGGTTGGAAAATGCCATGTGTTTTCTTCGTTGAGGGTAGCATTTATTATTTTACATCTGTATGTTTTGCGTGTATTTGTTGTTGCCGTGCTGTGATTGGTCACAAGTAATAGCTCCGTCCAATCGCGTGTCTGCATTTGTTTACATTTCTGTTGCGCTTTCTACGTTTGTATATATAGCAAGGTGTAATGGTGTTTGATGGTGCAGTGGTATCTGAGGTGCAGTGCAGTGTTGGAGACCTGTGGTATGGTTTTATTTTATTTTGTAATTTGTTAAATACTAATCTCGTGTTGGGGGAGAGTTTCCAGTTGCTGTGTATATGTCTGGTTACTGGGTTGTCTCCTCCAGTATGGGATGGGTTTTCGTCGATCTTTACGAAGTATGTGTTGCTGTTCAGCCTCTCTGTGGCTTTAACATTATGATAGGTTGTTAAAGCTAAGGAGTGGTTGATTTGGAGCGTGGTATTGCAACATGTTTTCTTCAAATCAATTACTTCTTACGGTAGATGGGTACATGGTTGACTCAATAGCGCGCGGTTGGTGTTAAGTATGAGATTCATCACTGGGTGCTATTGGGTCTATCACGCTTCTCACAAGCGTCGTTTTGGATTAATACAATTTGGATTGAATTTCTTTTTTATTTTCTTAGAACAGTAAATACTTAAGCATAGGCTGCATTTATGGTATGTGCACTATCAACTCAACAATGCACAATTGATGTTGTCATTTATATTCATCACTGGGTATTGTTGGGTTGGAAAATGCCATGTGTTTTCTTCGTTGAGGGTAGCATTTATTATTTTACATCTGTATGTTTTGCGTGTATTTGTTGTTGCCGTGCTGTGATTGGTCACAAGTAATAGCTTCGTCCAATCGCGTGTCTGCATTTGTTTACATTTCTGTTGCGCTTTCTACGTTTGTATATATAGCAAGGTGTAATGGTGTTTGATGGTGCAGTGGTATCTGAGGTGCAGTGCAGTGTTGGAGACCTGTGGTATGGTTTTATTTTATTTTGTAATTTGTTAAATACTAATCTCGTGTTGGTGGAGAGTTTCCAGTTGCTGTGTATATGTCTGGTTACTGGGTTGTCTCCTCGAGTATGGGATGGGTTTTCGTCGATCTTTACGAAGTATATGTAGCTGCTCGGCCTCTCTGTGGCTTTAACATTATGATAGGTTGTTAAAGCTAAGGAGTGGTTGATTTGCAGCGTGGTATTGCAACATGTTTTCTTCAAATCAATTACTTCTTACGGTAGATGGGTACATGGTTGACTCAATAGCGCGCGGTTGGTGTTAAGTATGAGATTCATCACTGGGTGCTATTGGGTCTATCACGCTTCTCACAAGCGTCGTTTTGGATTAATACAATTTGGATTGAATTTCTTTTTTATTTTCTTAGAACAGTAAATACTTAAGCATAGGCTGCATTTATGGTATGTGCACTATCAACTCAACAATGCACAATTGATGTTGTCATTTATATTCATCACTGGGTATTGTTGGGTTGGAAAATGCCATGTGTTTTCTTCGTTGAGGGTAGCATTTATTATTTTACATCTGTATGTTCCGTTTATTTGTTGTTGCCGTGCTGTGATTGGTCAGAAGTAATAGATTCGTCCAATCGCGTGTCTGCATTTGTTTACATTTCTGTTGCGCTTTCTACGTTTGTATATATAGCAAGGTGTAATGGTGTTTGATGGTGCAGTGGTATCTGAGTTGCAGTGCAGTGTTGGAGACCTGTGGTATGGTTTTATTTTATTTTGTAATTTGTTAAATACTAATCTCGTGTTGGTGGAGAGTTTCCAGTTGCTGTGTATATGTCTGGTTACTGGGTTGTCTCCTCCAGTATGGGATGGGTTTTCGTCGATCTTTACGAAGTATATGTTGCTGTTCAGCTTCTCTGTGGCTTTAACATTATCATAGGTTGTTAAAGTAAAGGAGTGGTTGATTTGCAGCGTGGTATTGCAACATGTTTTCTTCAAATCAATTACTTCTTACGGTAGATGGGTACATGGTTGACTCAATAGCGCGCGGTTGGTGTTAAGTATGAGATTCATCACTGGGTGCTATTGGGTCTATCACGCTTCTCACAAGCGTCGTTTTGGATTAATACAATTTGGATTGAATTTCTTTTTTATTTTCTTAGAACAGTAAATACTTAAGCATAGGCTGCATTTATGGTATGTGCACTATCAACTCAACAATGCACAATTGATGTTGTCATTTATATTCACCACTGGGTATTGTTGGGTTGGAAAATGCCATGTGTTTTCTTCGTTGAGGTTAGCATGTATTATTTAAATACTAATCTCGTGTTGGTGGAGAGTTTCCAGTTGCTGTGTATATGTCTGGTTACTGGGTTTTCTCCTCCAGTATGGGATGGGTTTTCGTCGATCTTTACGAAGTATATGTTGCTGTTCAGCCTCTCTGTGGCTTTAACATTATGATAGGTTGTTAAAGCTAAGGAGTGGTTGATTTGCAGCGTGGTATTGCAACATGTTTTCTTCAAATCAATTACTTCTTACGGTAGATGGGTACATGGTTGACTCAATAGCGCGCGGTTGGTGTTAAGTATGAGATTCATCACTGGGTGCTATTGGGTCTATCACGCTTCTCACAAGCGTCGTTTTGGATTAATACATTTGGATTGAATTTCTTTTTTTTTCTTAGAACAGTAAATACTTAAGCATAGGCTGCATTTATGGTATGTGCACTATCAACTCAACAATGCACAATTGATGTTGTCATTTATATTCATCACTGGGTATTGTTGGGTTGGAAAATGCCATGTGTTTTCTTCGTTGAGGTTAGCATTTATTATTTTACATCTGTATGTTGCGTTTATTTGTTGTTGCCGTGCTGTGATTGGTCAGAAGTAATAGCTTCGTCCAATCGCGTGTCTGCATTCGTTTACATTTCTGTTGCGCTTTCTACGTTTGTATATATAGCAAGGTGTAATGGTGTTTGATGGTGCAGTGGTATCTGTGTTGCAGTGCAGTGTTGGAGACCTGTGGTATGGTTTTATTTTATTTTGTAATTTGTTAAATACTAATCTCGTGTTGGGGGAGAGTTTCCAGTTGCTGTGTATATGTTTGGTTACTGGGTTGTCTCCTCCAGTATGGGATGGGTTTTCGTCGATCTTTACGAAGTATATGTTGCTGTTCAGCTTCTCTGTGGCTTTAACATTATGATAGGTTGTTAAAGCTAAGGAGTGGTTGATTTGCAGCGTGGTATTGCAACATGTTTTCTTCAAATCAATTACTTCTTACGGTAGATGGGTACATGGTTGACTCAATAGCGCGCGGTTGGTGTTAAGTATGAGATTCATCACTGGGTGCTATTGGGTCTATCACGCTTCTCACAAGTGTCGTTTTGGATTAATACAATTTGGATTGAATTTCTTTTTTTATTTTCTTAGAACAGTAAATACTTAAGCATAGGCTGCATTTATGGTATGTGCACTATCAACTCAACAATGCACAATTGATGTTGTCATTTATATTCATCACTGGGTATTGTTGGGTTGGAAAATGCCATGTGTTTTCTTCGTTGAGGTTAGCATTTATTATTTAAATACTAATCTCGTGTTGGTGGAGAGTTTCCAGTTGCTGTGTATATGTCTGGTTACTGGGTTTTCTCCTCCAGTATGGGATGGGTTTTCGTCGATCTTTACGAAGTATATGTTGCTGTTCAGCCTCTCTGTGGCTTTAACATTATGATAGGTTGTTAAAGCTAAGGAGTGGTTGATTTGCAGCGTGGTATTGCAACATGTTTTCTTCAAATCAATTACTTCTTACGGTAGATGGGTACATGGTTGACTCAATAGCGCGCGGTTGGGGTTAAGTATGAGATTCATCACTGGGTGCTATTGGGTCTATCACGCTTCTCACAAGCGTCGTTTTGGATTAATACAATTTGGATTGAATTTCTTTTTTATTTTCTAAGAACAGTAAATACTTAAGCATAGGCTGCATTTACGGTATGTGCACTATCAACTCAACAATGCACAATTGATGTTGTCATTTATATTCATCACTGGGTATTGTTGGGTTGGAAAATGCCATGTGTTTTCTTCGTTGAGGGTAGCATTTATTATTTTACATCTGTATGTTTTGCGTGTATTTGTTGTTGCCGTGCTGTGATTGGTCACAAGTAATAGCTCCGTCCAATCGCGTGTCTGCATTTGTTTACAATTCTGTTGCGCTTTCTACGTTTGTATATATAGCAAGGTGTAATGGTGTTTGATGGTGCAGTGGTATCTGAGGTGCAGTGCAGTGTTGGAGACCTGTGGTATGGTTTTATTTTATTTTGTAATTTGTTAAATACTAATCTCGTGTTGGGGGAGAGTTTCCAGTTGCTGTGTATATGTCTGGTTACTGGGTTGTCTCCTCCAGTATGGGATGGGTTTTCGTCGATCTTTACGAAGTATGTGTTGCTGTTCAGCCTCTCTGTGGCTTTAACATTATGATAGGTTGTTAAAGCTAAGGAGTGGTTGATTTGGAGCGTGGTATTGCAACATGTTTTCTTCAAATCAATTACTTCTTACGGTAGATGGGTACATGGTTGACTCAATAGCGCGCGGTTGGTGTTAAGTATGAGATTCATCACTGGGTGCTATTGGGTCTATCACGCTTCTCACAAGCGTCGTTTTGGATTAATACAATTTGGATTGAATTTCTTTTTTATTTTCTTAGAACAGTAAATACTTAAGCATAGGCTGCATTTATGGTATGTGCACTATCAACTCAACAATGCACAATTGATGTTGTCATTTATATTCATCACTGGGTATTGTTGGGTTGGAAAATGCCATGTGTTTTCTTCGTTGAGGGTAGCATTTATTATTTTACATCTGTATGTTTTGCGTGTATTTGTTGTTGCCGTGCTGTGATTGGTCACAAGTAATAGCTCCGTCCAATCGCGTGTCTGCATTTGTTTACATTTCTGTTGCGCTTTCTACGTTTGTATATATAGCAAGGTGTAATGGTGTTTGATGGTGCAGTGGTATCTGAGGTGCAGTGCAGTGTTGGAGACCTGTGGTATGGTTTTATTTTATTTTGTAATTTGTTAAATACTAATCTCGTGTTGGTGGAGAGTTTCCAGTTGCTGTGTATATGTCTGGTTACTGGGTTGTCTCCTCGAGTATGGGATGGGTTTTCGTCGATCTTTACGAAGTATATGTAGCTGCTCGGCCTCTCTGTGGCTTTAACATTATGATAGGTTGTTAAAGCTAAGGAGTGGTTGATTTGCAGCGTGGTATTGCAACATGTTTTCTTCAAATCAATTACTTCTTACGGTAGATGGGTACATGGTTGACTCAATAGCGCGCGGTTGGTGTTAAGTATGAGGTTCATCAACTGGGTGCTATTGGGTCTATCACGCTTCTCACAAGCGTCGTTTTGGATTAATACAATTTGGATTGAATTTCTTTTTTATTTTCTTAGAACAGTAAATACTTAAGCATAGGCTGCATTTATGGTATGTGCACTATCAACTCAACAATGCACAATTGATGTTGTCATTTATATTCATCACTGGGTATTGTTGGGTTGGAAAATGCCATGTGTTTTCTTCGTTCAGGATAGAATTTATTATTTTACATCTGTATGTTTTGCGCGTATTTGTTGTTGCCGTGCTGTGATTGGTCGGAAGTAATAGCTCCGTCCAATCGCGTGTCTGCATTTGTTTACATTTCTGTTGCGCTTTCTACGTTTGCATATATAGCAAGGTGTAATGGAGTTTGATGGTGCAGTGGTATCTGTGTTGCAGTGCAGTGTTGGAGACCTGTGGTGTGGTTTTATTTTATTTTGTAATTATTTAAATACTAATCTCGTGTTGGTGGAGAGTTTCCAGTTGCTGTGTATATGTCTGGTTACTGGGTTTTCTCCTCCAGTATGGGATGGGTTTTCGTCGATCTTTACGAAGTATATGTTGCTGTTCAGCCTCTCTGTGGCTTTAACATTATGATAGGTTGTTAAAGCTAAGGAGTGGTTGATTTGCAGCGTGGTATTGCAACATGTTTTCTTCAAATCAATTACTTCTTACGGTAGATGGGTACATGGTTGACTCAATAGCGCGCGGTTGGTGTTAAGTATGAGATTCATCACTGGGTGCTATTGGGTCTATCACGCTTCTCACAAGCGTCGTTTTGGATTAATACAATTTGGATTGAATTTCTTTTTTATTTTCTTAGAACAGTAAATACTTAAGCATAGGCTGCATTTATGGTATGTGCACTATCAACTCAACAATGCACAATTGATGTTGTCATTTATATTCATCACTGGGTATTGTTGGGTTGGAAAATGCCATGTGTTTTCTTCGTTCAGGATAGAATTTATTATTTTACATCTGTATGTTTTGCGCGTATTTGTTGTTGCCGTGCTGTGATTGGTCGGAAGTAATAGCTCCGTCCAATCGCGTGTCTGCATTTGTTGACATTTCTGTTGCGCTTTCTACGTTTGCATATATAGCAAGGTGTAATGGTGTTTGATGGTGCAGTGGTATCTGTGTTGCAGTGCAGTGTTGGAGACCTGTGGTGTGGTTTTATTTTATTTTCTAATTATTTAAATACTAATCTCGTGTTGGTGGAGAGTTTCCAGTTGCTGTGTATATGTCTGGTTACTGGGTTTTCTCCTCCAGTATGGGATGGGTTTTCGTCGATCTTTACGAAGTATATGTTGCTGTTCAGCCTCTCTGTGGCTTTAACATTATGATAGGTTGTTAAAGCTAAGGAGTGGTTGATTTGCAGCGTGGTATTGCAACATGTTTTCTTCAAATCAATTACTTCTTACGGTAGATGGGTACATGGTTGACTCAATAGCGCGCGGTTGGTGTTAAGTATGAGATTCATCACTGGGTGCTATTGGGTCTATCACGCTTCTCACAAGCGTCGTTTTGGATTAATGCAATTTGGATTGAATTTCTTTTTTATTTTCTTAGAACAGTAAATACTTAAGCATAGGCTGCATTTATGGTATGTGCACTATCAACTCAACAATGCACCATTGATGTTGTCATTTATATTCATCACTGGGTATTGTTGGGTTGGAAAATGCCATGTGTTTTCTTCGTTGAGGTTAGAATTTATTATTTTACATCTGTATGTTTTGCTTGTATTTGTTGTTGCCGTGCTGTGATTGGTCAGAAATAATAGCTCCGTCCAATCGCGTGTCTGCATTTGTTTACATTTCTGTTGCGCTGTCTACGTTTGTATATATAGCAAGGTGTAATGGTGTTTGATGGTGCAGTGGTATCTGAGTTGCAGTGCAGTGTTGGAGACCTGTGGTATGGTTTTATTTTATTTTGTAATTTGTTAAATACTAATCTCGTGTTGGGGGAGAGTTTCCAGTTGCTGTGTATATGTCTGGTTACTGGGTTGTCTCCTCCAGTATGGGATGGGTTTTCGTCGATCTTTACGAAGTATATGTTGCTGTTCAGCCTCTCTGTGGCTTTAACATTATGATAGGTTGTTAAAGCTAAGGAGTGGTTGATTTGCAGCGTGGTATTGCAACATGTTTTCTTCAAATCAATTACTTCTTACGGTAGATGGGTACATGGTTGACTCAATAGCGCGCGGTTGGTGTTAAGTATGAGATTCATCACTGGGTGCTATTGGGTCTATCACGCTTCTCACAAGCGTCGTTTTGGATTAATACAATTTGGATTGAATTTCTTTTTTATTTTCTTAGAACAGTAAATACTTAAGCATAGGCTGCATTTATGGTATGTGCACTATCAACTCAACAATGCACAATTGATGTTGTCATTTATATTCATCACTGGGTATTGTTGGGTTGGAAAATGCCATGTGTTTTCTTCGTTGAGGTTAGCATTTATTATTTAAATACTAATCTCGTGTTGGTGGAGAGTTTCCAGTTGCTGTGTATATGTCTGGTTACTGGGTTTTCTCCTCCAGTATGGGATGGGTTTTCGTCGATCTTTACGAAGTATATGTTGCTGTTCAGCCTCTCTGTGGCTTTAACATTATGATAGGTTGTTAAAGCTAAGGAGTGGTTGATTTGCAGCGTGGTATTGCAACATGTTTTCTTCAAATCAATTACTTCTTACGGTAGATGGGTACATGGTTGACTCAATAGCGCGCGGTTGGTGTTAAGTATGAAATTCATCACTGGGTGCTATTGGGTCTATCACGCTTCTCACAAGCGTCGTTTTGGATTAATACATTTGGATTGAATTTCTTTTTTTTTCTTAGAACAGTAAATACTTAAGCATAGGCTGCATTTATGGTATGTGCACTATCAACTCAACAATGCACAATTGATGTTGTCATTTATATTCATCACTGGGTATTGTTGGGTTGGAAAATGCCATGTGTTTTCTTCGTTGAGGTTAGCATTTATTATTTTACATCTGTATGTTGCGTTTATTTGTTGTTGCCGTGCTGTGATTGGTCAGAAGTAATAGCTTCGTCCAATCGCGTGTCTGCATTTGTTTACATTTCTGTTGCGCTTTCTACGTTTGTATATATAGCAAGGTGTAATGGTGTTTGATGGTGCAGTGGTATCTGAGTTGCAGTGCAGTGTTGGAGACCTGTGGTATGGTTTTATTTTATTTTGTAATTTGTTAAATACTAATCTCGTGTTGGGGGAGAGTTTCCAGTTGCTGTGTATATGATTGGTTACTGGGTTGTCTCCTCCAGTATGGGATGGGTTTTCGTCGATCTTTACGAAGTATATGTTGCTGTTCAGCTTCTCTGTGGCTTTAACATTATGATAGGTTGTTAAAGCTAAGGAGTGGTTGATTTGCAGCGTGGTATTGCAACATGTTTTCTTCAAATCAATTACTTCTTACGGTAGATGGGTACATGGTTGACTCAATAGCGCGCGGTTGGTGTTAAGTATGAGATTCATCACTGGGTGCTATTGGGTCTATCACGCTTCTCACAAGTGTCGTTTTGGATTAATACAATTTGGATTGAATTTCTTTTTTATTTTCTTAGAACAGTAAATACTTAAGCATAGGCTGCATTTATGGTATGTGCACTATCAACTCATCAATGCACAATTGATGTTGTCATTTATATTCATCACTGGGTATTGTTGGGTTGGAAAATGCCATGTGTTTTCTTCGTTGAGGTTAGCATTTATTATTTAAATACTAATCTCGTGTTGGTGGAGAGTTTGCAGTTGCTGTGTATATGTCTGGTTACTGGGTTTTCTCCTCCAGTATGGGATGGGTTTTCGTCGATCTTTACGAAGTATATGTTGCTGTTCAGCCTCTCTGTGGCTTTAACATTATGATAGGTTGTTAAAGCTAAGGAGTGGTTGATTTGCAGCGTGGTATTGCAACATGTTTTCTTCAAATCAATTACTTCTTACGGTAGATGGGTACATGGTTGACTCAATAGCGCGCGGTTGGTGTTAAGTATGAGATTCATCACTGGGTGCTATTGGGTCTATCACGCTTCTCACAAGCGTCGTTTTGGATTAATACAATTTGGATTGAATTTCTTTTTTATTTTCTTAGAACAGTAAATACTTAAGCATAGGCTGCATTTATGGTATGTGCACTATCAACTCAACAATGCACAATTGATGTTGTCATTTATATTCATCACTGGGTATTGTTGGGTTGGAAAATGCCATGTGTTTTCTTCGTTCAGGTTAGAATTTATTATTTTACATCTGTATGTTTTGCGTGTATTTGTTGTTGCCGTGCTGTGATTGGTCAGAAATAATAGCTCCGTCCAATCGCGTGTCTGCATTTGTTTACATTTCTGTTGCGCTGTCTACGTTTGTATATATAGCAAGGTGTAATGGTGTTTGATGGTGCAGTGGTATCTGAGTTGCAGTGCAGTGTTGGAGACCTGTGGTATGGTTTTATTTTATTTTGTAATTTGTTAAATACTAATCTCGTGTTGGGGGAGAGTTTCCAGTTGGTGTGTATATGTCTGTTTACTGGGTTGTCTCCTCCAGTATGGGATGGGTTTTCGTCGATCTTTACGAAGTATGTGTTGCTGTTCAGCCTCTCTGTGGCTTTAACATTATGATAGGTTGTTAAAGCTAAGGAGTGGTTGATTTGGAGCGTGGTATTGCAACATGTTTTCTTCAAATCAATTACTTCTTACGGTAGATGGGTACATGGTTGACTCAATAGCGCGCGGTTGGTGTTAAGTATGAGATTCATCACTGGGTGCTATTGGGTCTATCACGCTTCTCACAAGCGTCGTTTTGGATTAATACAATTTGGATTGAATTTCTTTTTTATTTTCTTAGAACAGTAAATACTTAAGCATAGGCTGCATTTATGGTATGTGCACTATCAACTCAACAATGCACAATTGATGTTGTCATTTATATTCATCACTGGGTATTGTTGGGTTGGAAAATGCCATGTGTTTTCTTCGTTGAGGTTAGCATTTATTATTTAAATACTAATCTCGTGTTGGTGGAGAGTTTCCAGTTGCTGTGTATATGTCTGGTTACTGGGTTTTCTCCTCCAGTATGGGATGGGTTTTCGTCGATCTTTACGAAGTATATGTTGCTGTTCAGCCTCTCTGTGGCTTTAACATTATGATAGGTTGTTAAAGCTAAGGAGTGGTTGATTTGCAGCGTGGTATTGCAACATGTTTTCTTCAAATCAATTACTTCTTACGGTAGATGGGTACATGGTTGACTCAATAGCGCGCGGTTGGTGTTAAGTATGAGATTCATCACTGGGTGCTATTGGGTCTATCACGCTTCTCACAAGCGTCGTTTTGGATTAATACATTGGGATTGAATTTCTTTTTTTTTCTTAGAACAGTAAATACTTAAGCATAGGCTGCATTTATGGTATGTGCACTATCAACTCAACAATGCACAATTGATGTTGTCATTTATATTCATCACTGGGTATTGTTGGGTTGGAAAATGCCTTGTGTTTTCTTCGTTGAGGTTAGCATTTATTATTTAACATCTGTATGTTGCGTTTATTTGTTGTTGCCGTGCTGTGATTGGTCAGAAGTAATAGCTTCGTCCAATCGCGTGTCTGCATTTGTTTACATTTCTGTTGCGCTTTCTACGTTTGTATATATAGCAAGGTGTAATGGTGTTTGATGGTGCAGTGGTATCTGAGTTGCAGTGCAGTGTTGGAGACCTGTGGTATGGTTTTATTTTAATTTGTAATTTGTTAAATACTAATCTCGTGTTGGGGGAGAGTTTCCAGTTGCTGTGTATATGTTTGGTTACTGGGTTGTCTCCTCCAGTATGGGATGGGTTTTCGTCGATCTTTACGAAGTATATGTTGCTGTTCAGCTTCTCTGTGGCTTTAACATTATGATAGGTTGTTAAAGCTAAGGAGTGGTTGATTTGCAGCGTGGTATTGCAACATGTTTTCTTCAAATCAATTACTTCTTACGGTAGATGGGTACATGGTTGACTCAATAGCGCGCGGTTGGTGTTAAGTATGAGATTCATCACTGGGTGCTATTGGGTCTATCACGCTTCTCACAAGTGTCGTTTTGGATTAATACAATTTGGATTGAATTTCTTTTTTATTTTCTTAGAACAGTAAATACTTAAGCATAGGCTGCATTTATGGTATGTGCACTATCAACTCAACAATGCACAATTGATGTTGTCACTTATATTCATCACTGGGTATTGTTGGGTTGGAAAATGCCATCTGTTTTCTTCGTTGAGGTTAGCATTTATTATTTAAATACTAATCTTGTGTTGGTGGAGAGTTTCCAGTTGCTGTGTATATGTCTGGTTACTGGGTTTTCTCCTCCAGTATGGGATGGGTTTTCGTCGATCTTTACGAAGTATATGTTGCTGTTCAGCCTCTCTGTGGCTTTAACATTATGATAGGTTGTTAAAGCTAAGGAGTGGTTGATTTGCAGCGTGGTATTGCAACATGTTTTCTTCAAATCAATTACTTCTTACGGTGGATGGGTACATGGTTGATTCAATAGCGCGCGGTTGGGGTTAAGTATGAGATTCATCACTGGGTGCTATTGGGTCTATCACGCTTCTCACAAGCGTCGTTTTGGATTAATACAATTTGGATTGAATTTCTTTTTTATTTTCTTAGAACAGTAAATACTTAAGCATAGGCTGCATTTATGGTATGTGCACTATCAACTCAACAATGCACAATTGATGTTGTCATTTATATTCATCACTGGGTATTGTTAGGTTGGAAAATGCCATGTGTTTTCTTCGTTCAGGTTAGAATTTATTATTTTACATCTGTATGTTTTGCGTGTATTTGTTGTTGCCGTGCTGTGATTGGTCAGAAATAATAGCTCCGTCCAATCGCGTGTCTGCATTTGTTTACATTTCTGTTGCGCTGTCTACGTTTGTATATATAGCAAGGTGTAATGGTGTTTGATGGTGCAGTGGTATCTGAGTTGCAGTGCAGTGTTGGAGACCTGTGGTATGGTTTTATTTTATTTTGTAATTTGTTAAATACAAATCTCGTGTTGGGGGAGAGTTTCCAGTTGCTGTGTATATGTCTGGTTACTGGGTTGTCTCCTCCAGTATGGGATGGGTTTTCGTCGATCTTTACGAAGTATGTGTTGCTGTTCAGCCTCTCTGTGGCTTTAACATTATGATAGGTTGTTAAAGCTAAGGAGTGGTTGATTTGGAGCGTGGTATTGCAACATGTTTTCTTCAAATCAATTACTTCTTACGGTAGATGGGTACATGGTTGACTCAATAGCGCGCGGTTGGTGTTAAGTATGAGATTCATCACTGGGTGCTATTGGGTCTATCACGCTTCTCACAAGCGTCGTTTTGGATTAATACAATTTGGATTGAATTTCTTTTTTATTTTCTTAGAACAGTAAATACTTAAGCATAGGCTGCATTTATGGTATGTGCACTATCAACTCAACAATGCACAATTGATGTTGTCATTTATATTCATCACTGGGTATTGTTGGGTTGGAAAATGCCATGTGTTTTCTTCGTTGAGGGTAGCATTTATTATTTTACATCTGTATGTTTTGCGTGTATTTGTTGTTGCCGTGCTGTGATTGGTCACAAGTAATAGCTCCGTCCAATCGCGTGTCTGCATTTGTTTACATTTCTGTTGCGCTTTCTACGTTTGTATATATAGCAAGGTGTAATGGTGTTTGGTGGTGCAGTGGTATCTGAGGTGCAGTGCAGTGTTTGAGACCTGTGGTATGGTTTTATTTTATTTTGTAATTTGTTAAATACTAATCTCGTGTTGGGGGAGAGTTTCCAGTTGCTGTGTATATGTCTGGTTACTGGGTTGTCTCCTCGAGTATGGGATGGGTTTTCGTCGATCTTTAGGAAGTATATGTAGCTGTTCGGCCTCTCTGTGGCTTTAACATTATGATAGGTTGTTAAAGCTAAGGAGTGGTTGATTTGCAGCGTGGTATTGCAACATGTTTTCTTCAAATCAATTACTTCTTACGGTAGATGGGTACATGGTTGACTCAATAGCGCGCGGTTGGTGTTAAGTATGAGATTCATCAACTGGGTGCTATTGGGTCTATCACGCTTCTCAGAAGCGTCGTTTCGGATTAATACAATTTGGATTGAATTTCTTTTTTATTTTCTTAGAACAGTAAATACTTAAGCATAGGCTGCATTTATGGTATGTGCACTATCAACTCATCAATGCACAATTGATGTTGTCATTTATATTCATCACTGGGTATTGTTGGGTTGGAAAATGCCATGTGTTTTCTTCGTTGAGGTTAGCATTTATTATTTAAATACTAATCTCGTGTTGGTGGAGAGTTTGCAGTTGCTGTGTATATGTCTGGTTACTGGGTTTTCTCCTCCAGTATGGGATGGGTTTTCGTCGATCTTTACGAAGTATATGTTGCTGTTCAGCCTCTCTGTGGCTTTAACATTATGATAGGTTGTTAAAGCTAAGGAGTGGTTGACTTGCAGCGTGGTGTTGCAACATGTTTTCTTCAAATCAATTACTTCTTACGGTAGATGGGTACATGGTTGACTCAATAGCGCGCGGTTGGTGTTAAGTATGAGATTCATCACTGGGTGCTATTGGGTCTATCACGCTTCTCACAAGCGTCGTTTTGGATTAATACAATTGGATTGAATTTCTTTTTTATTTTCTTAGAACAGTAAATACTTAAGCATAGGCTGCATTTATGGTATGTGCACTATCAACTCAACAATGCACAATTGATGTTGTCATTTATATTCATCACTGGGTATTGTTGGGTTGGAAAATGCCATGTGTTTTCTTCGTTCAGGTTAGAATTTATTATTTTACATCTGTATGTTTTGCGTGTATTTGTTGTTGCCGTGCTGTGATTGGTCAGAAATAATAGCTCCGTCCAATCGCGTGTCTGCATTTGTTTACATTTCTGTTGCGCTGTCTACGTTTGTATATATAGCAAGGTGTAATGGTGTTTGATGGTGCAGTGGTATCTGAGTTGCAGTGCAGTGTTGGAGACCTGTGGTATGGTTTTATTTTATTTTGTAATTTGTTAAATACTAATCTCGTGTTGGGGGAGAGTTTCCAGTTGCTGTGTATATGTCTGGTTACTGGGTTGTCTCCTCCAGTATGGGATGGGTTTTCGTCGATCTTTACGAAGTATGTGTTGCTGTTCAGCCTCTCTGTGGCTTTAACATTATGATAGGTTGTTAAAGCTAAGGAGTGGTTGATTTGGAGCGTGGTATTGCAACATGTTTTCTTCAAATCAATTACTTCTTACGGTAGATGGGTACATGGTTGACTCAATAGCGCGCGGTTGGTGTTAAGTATGAGATTCATCACTGGGTGCTATTGGGTCTATCACGCTTCTCACAAGCGTCGTTTTGGATTAATACAATTTGGATTGAATTTCTTTTTTATTTTCTTAGAACAGTAAATACTTAAGCATAGGCTGCATTTATGGTATGTGCACTATCAACTCAACAATGCACAATTGATGTTGTCATTTATATTCATCACTGGGTATTGTTGGGTTGGAAAATGCCATGTGTTTTCTTCGTTGAGGTTAGCATTTATTATTTAAATACTAATCTCGTGTTGGTGGAGAGTTTCCAGTTGCTGTGTATATGTCTGGTTACTGGGTTTTCTCCTCCAGTATGGGATGGGTTTTCGTCGATCTTTACGAAGTATATGTTGCTGTTCAGCCTCTCTGTGGCTTTAACATTATGATAGGTTGTTAAAGCTAAGGAGTGGTTGATTTGCAGCGTGGTATTGCAACATGTTTTCTTCAAATCAATTACTTCTTACGGTAGATGGGTACATGGTTGACTCAATAGCGC
Organism: Thermobia domestica; assembly: GCF_964235325.1. Taxonomy (NCBI): domain Eukaryota; kingdom Metazoa; phylum Arthropoda; class Insecta; order Zygentoma; family Lepismatidae; genus Thermobia; species Thermobia domestica. The sequence continues at coordinate 91,225 of NW_027656007.1, forward strand.
GCGGTTGGTGTTAAGTATGAGATTCATCACTGGGTGCTATTGGGTCTATCACGCTTCTCACAAGCGTCGTTTTGGATTAATACATTTGGATTGAATTTCTTTTTTTTTCTTAGAACAGTAAATACTTAAGCATAGGCTGCATTTATGGTATGTGCACTATCAACTCAACAATGCACAATTGATGTTGTCATTTATATTCATCACTGGGTATTGTTGGGTTGGAAAATGCCATGTGTTTTCTTCGTTGAGGTTAGCATTTATTATTTAACATCTGTATGTTGCGTTTATTTGTTGTTGCCGTGCTGTGATTGGTCAGAAGTAATAGCTTCGTCCAATCGCGTGTCTGCATTTGTTTACATTTCTGTTGCGCTTTCTACGTTTGTATATATAGCAAGGTGTAATGGTGTTTGATGGTGCAGTGGTATCTGAGTTGCAGTGCAGTGTTGGAGACCTGTGGTATGGTTTTATTTTAATTTGTAATTTGTTAAATACTAATCTCGTGTTGGGGGAGAGTTTCCAGTTGCTGTGTATATGTTTGGTTACGGGGTTGTCTCCTCCAGTATGGGATGGGTTTTCGTCGATCTTTACGAAGTATATGTTGCTGTTCAGCTTCTCTGTGGCTTTAACATTATGATTGGTTGTTAAAGCTAAGGAGTGGTTGATTTGCAGCGTGGTATTGCAACATGTTTTCTTCAAATCAATTACTTCTTACGGTAGATGGGTACATGGTTGACTCAATAGCGCGCGGTTGGTGTTAAGTATGAGATTCATCACTGGGTGCTATTGGGTCTATCACGCTTCTCACAAGTGTCGTTTTGGATTAATACAATTTGGATTGAATTTCTTTTTTATTTTCTTAGAACAGTAAATACTTAAGCATAGGCTGCATTTATGGTATGTGCACTATCAACTCAACAATGCACAATTGATGTTGTCACTTATATTCATCACTGGGTATTGTTGGGTTGGAAAATGCCATGTGTTTTCTTCGTTGAGGTTAGCATTTATTATTTAAATACTAATCTTGTGTTGGTGGAGAGTTTCCAGTTGCTGTGTATATGTCTGGTTACTGGGTTTTCTCCTCCAGTATGGGATGGGTTTTCGTCGATCTTTACGAAGTATATGTTGCTGTTCAGCCTCTCTGTGGCTTTAACATTATGATAGGTTGTTAAAGCTAAGGAGTGGTTGATTTGCAGCGTGGTATTGCAACATGTTTTCTTCAAATCAATTACTTCTTACGGTGGATGGGTACATGGTTGACTCAATAGCGCGCGGTTGGGGTTAAGTATGAGATTCATCACTGGGTGCTATTGGGTCTATCACGCTTCTCACAAGCGTCGTTTGGATTAATACAATTTGGATTGAATTTCTTTTTTATTTTCTTAGAACAGTAAATACTTAAGCATAGGCTGCATTTATGGTATGTGCACTATCAACTCAACAATGCACAATTGATGTTGTCATTTATATTCATCACTGGGTATTGTTAGGTTGGAAAATGCCATGTGTTTTCTTCGTTCAGGTTAGAATTTATTATTTTACATCTGTATGTTTTGCGTGTATTTGTTGTTGCCGTGCTGTGATTGGTCAGAAATAATTGCTCCGTCCAATCGCGTGTCTGCATTTGTTTACATTTCTGTTGCGCTGTCTACGTTTGTATATATAGCAAGGTGTAATGGTGTTTGATGGTGCAGTGGTATCTGAGTTGCAGTGCAGTGTTGGAGACCTGTGGTATGGTTTTATTTTATTTTGTAATTTGTTAAATACTAATCTCGTGTTGGGGGAGAGTTTCCAGTTGCTGTGTATATGTCTGGTTACTGGGTTGTCTCCTCCAGTATGGGATGGGTTTTCGTCGATCTTTACGAAGTATATGTTGCTGTTCAGCCTCTCTGTGGCTTTAACATTATGATAGGTTGTTAAAGCTAAGGAGTGGTTGATTTGCAGCGTGGTATTGCAACATGTTTTCTTCAAATCAATTACTTCTTACGGTAGATGGGTACATGGTTGACTCAATAGCGCGCGGTTGGTCTTAAGTATGAGATTCATCACTGGGTGCTATTGGGTCTATCACGCTTCTCACAAGCGTCGTTTTGGATTAATACAATTTGGATTGAATTTCTTTTTTATTTTCTTAGAACAGTAAATACTTAAGCATAGGCTGCATTTATGGTATGTGCACTATCAACTCAACAATGCACAATTGATGTTGTCATTTATATTCATCACTGGGTATTGTTGGGTTGGAAAATGCCATGTGTTTTCTTCGTTGAGGGTAGCATTTATTATTTTACATCTGTATGTTGCGTTTATTTGTTGTTGCCGTGCTGTGATTGGTCAGAAGTAATAGCTTCGTCCAATCGCGTGTCTGCATTTGTTTACATTTCTGTTGCGCTTTCTACGTTTGTATATATAGCAAAGTGTAATGGTGTTTGATGGTGCAGTGGTATCTGAGTTGCAGTGCAGTGTTGGAGACCTGTGGTATGGTTTTATTTTATTTTGTAATTTGTTAAATACTAATCTCGTGTTGGTGGAGAGTTTCCAGTTGCTGTGTATATGTCTGGTTACTGGGTTGTCTCCTCCAGTATGGGATGGGTTTTCGTCGATCTTTACGAAGTATATGTTGCTGTTCAGCCTCTCTGTGGCTTTAACATTATGATAGGTTGTTAAAGCTAAGGAGTGGTTGATTTGCAGCGTGGTATTGCAACATGTTTTCTTCAAATCAATTACTTCTTACGGTAGATGGGTACATGGTTGACTCAATAGCGCGCGGTTGGTGTTAAGTATGAGATTCATCACTGGGTGCTATTGGGTCTATCACGCTTCTCACAAGCGTCGTTTTGGATTAATACAATTTGGATTGAATTTCTTTTTTATTTTCTTAGAACAGTAAATACTTAAGCAAAGGCTGCATTTATGGTATGCGTACTATCAACTCAACAATGCACAATTGATGTTGTCATTTATATTCATCACTGGGTATTGTTGGGTTGGAAAATGCCATGTGTTTTCTTCGTTGAGGTTAGCATTTATTATTTTACATCTGTATGTTGCGTTTATTTGTTGTTGCCGTGCTGTGATTGGTCAGAAGTAATAGCTTCGTCCAATCGCGTGTCTGCATTTGTTTACATTTCTGTTGCGCTTTCTACGTTTGTATATATAGCAAGGTGTAATGGTGTTTGATGGTGCAGTGGTATCTGAGTTGCAGTGCGGTGTTGGAGACCTGTGGTATGGTTTTATTTTATTTTGTAATTTGCTAAATACTAATCTCGTGTTGGTGGAGAGTTTCCAGTTGCTGTGTATATGTCTGGTTACTGGGTTGTCTCCTCCAGTATGGGGTGGGTTTTCGTCGATCTTTACAAAGTATATGTTGCTGTTCAGCCTCTCTGTGGCTTTAACATTATGATAGGTTGTTAAAGCTAAGGAGTGGTTGATTTGCAGCGTGGTATTGCAACATGTTTTTTTCAAATCAATTACTTCTTACGGTAGATGGGTACATGGTTGACTCAATAGCACGCGGTTGGTGTTAAGTATGAGATTCATCACTGGGTGCTATTGGGTCTATCACGCTTCTCACAAGCGTCGTTTTGGATTAATACAATTTGGATTGAATTCCTTTTTTTTTCTTAGAACAGTAAATACTTAAGCATAGGCTGCATTTATGGTATGTGCACTATCAACTCAACAATGCACAATTGATGTTGTCATTTATATTCATCACTGGGTATTGTTGGGTTGGAAAATGCCATGTGTTTTCTTCGTTGAGGTTAGCATTTATTATTTTACATCTGTATGTTGCGTTTATTTGTTGTTGCCGTGCTGTGATTGGTCAGAAGTAATAGCTTCGTCCAATCGCGTGTCTGCATTTGTTTACATTTCTGTTGCGCTTTCTACGTTTGTATATATAGCAAGGTGTAATGGTGTTTGATGGTGCAGTGGTATCTGAGGTGCAGTGCAGTGTTGGAGACCTGTGGTATGGTTTTATTTTATTTTGTAATTTGTTAAATACTAATCTCGTGTTGGTGGAGAGTTTCCAGTTGCTGTGTATATGTCTGGTTACTGGGTTGTCTCCTCGAGTATGGGATGGGTTTTCGTCGATCTTTACGAAGTATATGTAGCTGTTCGGCCTCTCTGTGGCTTTAACATTATGATAGGTTGTTAAAGCTAAGGAGTGGTTGATTTGCAGCGTGGTATTGCAACATGTTTTCTTCAAATCAATTACTTCTTACGGTAGATGGGTACATGGTTGACTCAATAGCGCGCGGTTGGTGTTAAGTATGAGATTCATCAACTGGGTGCTATTGGGTCTATCACGCTTCTCACAAGCGTCGTTTTGGATTAATACAATTTGGATTGAATTTCTTTTTTATTTTCTTAGAACAGTAAATACTTAAGCATAGGCTGCATTTATGGTATGTGCACTATCAACTCAACAATGCACAATTGATGTTGTCATTTATATTCATCACTGGGTATTGTTGGGTTGGAAAATGCCATGTGTTTTCTTCGTTCAGGATAGAATTTATTATTTTACATCTGTATGTTTTGCGCGTATTTGTTGTTGCCGTGCTGTGATTGGTCGGAAGTAATAGCTCCGTCCAATCGCGTGTCTGCATTTGTTTACATTTCTGTTGCGCTTTCTACGTTTGCATATATAGCAAGGTGTAATGGTGTTTGATGGTGCAGTGGTATCTGTGTTGCAGTGCAGTGTTGGAGACCTGTGGTGTGGTTTTATTTTATTTTGTAATTATTTAAATACTAATCTCGTGTTGGTGGAGAGTTTCCAGTTGCTGTGTATATGTCTGGTTACTGGGTTTTCTCCTCCAGTATGGGATGGGTTTTCGTCGATCTTTACGAAGTATATGTTGCTGTTCAGCCTCTCTGTGGCTTTAACATTATGATAGGTTGTTAAAGCTAAGGAGTGGTTGATTTGCAGCGTGGTATTGCAACATGTTTTCTTCAAATCAATTACTTCTTACGGTAGATGGGTACATGGTTGACTCAATAGCGCGCGGTTGGTGTTAAGTATGAGATTCATCACTGGGTGCTATTGGGTCTATCACGCTTCTCACAAGCGTCGTTTTGGATTAATACAATTTGGATTGAATTTCTTTTTTATTTTCTTAGAACAGTAAATACTTAAGCATAGGCTGCATTTATGGTATGTGCACTATCAACTCAACAATGCACAATTGATGTTGTCATTTATATTCATCACTGGGTATTGTTGGGTTGGAAAATGCCATGTGTTTTCTTCGTCAGGTTAGAATTTATTATTTTACATCTGTATGTTTTGCTTGTATTTGTTGTTGCCGTGCTGTGATTGGTCAGAAATAATAGCTCCGTCCAATCGCGTGTCTGCATTTGTTTACATTTCTGTTGCGCTGTCTACGTTTGTATATATAGCAAGGTGTAATGGTGTTTGATGGTGCAGTGGTATCTGAGTTGCAGTGCAGTGTTGGAGACCTGTGGTATGGTTTTATTTTATTTTGTAATTTGTTAAATACTAATCTCGTGTTGGGGGAGAGTTTCCAGTTGCTGTGTATATGTCTGGTTACTGGGTTGTCTCCTCCAGTATGGGATGGGTTTTCGTCGATCTTTACGAAGTATATGTTGCTGTTCAGCCTCTCTGTGGCTTTAACATTATGATAGGTTGTTAAAGCTAAGGAGTGGTTGATTTGCAGCGTGGTATTGCAACATGTTTTCTTCAAATCAATTACTTCTTACGGTAGATGGGTACATGGTTGACTCAATAGCGCGCGGTTGGTGTTAAGTATGAGATTCATCACTGGGTGCTATTGGGTCTATCACGCTTCTCACAAGCGTCGTTTTGGATTAATACAATTTGGATTGAATTTCTTTTTTATTTTCTTAGAACAGTAAATACTTAAGCATAGGCTGCATTTATGGTATGTGCACTATCAACTCAACAATGCACAATTGATGTTGTCATTTATATTCATCACTGGGTATTGTTGGGTTGGAAAATGCCATGTGTTTTCTTCGTTGAGGGTAGCATTTATTATTTTACATTTGTATGTTGCGTTTATTTGTTGTTGCCGTGCTGTGATTGGTCAGAAGTAATAGCTTCGTCCAATCGCGTGTCTGCATTTGTTTACATTTCTGTTGCGCTTTCTACGTTTGTATATATAGCAAAGTGTAATGGTGTTTGATGGTGCAGTGGTATCTGAGTTGCAGTGCAGTGTTGGAGACCTGTGGTATGGTTTTATTTTATTTTGTAATTTGTTAAATACTAATCTCGTGTTGGTGGAGACTTTCCAGTTGCTGTGTATATGTCTGGTTACTGGGTTGTCTCCTCCAGTATGGGATGGGTTTTCGTCGATCTTTACGAAGTATATGTTGCTGTTCAGCCTCTCTGTGGCTTTAACATTATGATAGGTTGTTAAAGCTAAGGAGTGGTTGATTTGCAGCGTGGTATTGCAACATGTTTTCTTCAAATCAATTACTTCTTACGGTAGATGGGTACATGGTTGACTCAATAGCGCGCGGTTGGTGTTAAGTATGAGATTCATCACTGGGTGCTATTGGGTCTATCACGCTTCTCACAAGCGTCGTTTTGGATTAATACAATTTGGATTGAATTTCTTTTTTATTTTCTTAGAACAGTAAATACTTAAGCATAGGCTGCATTTATGGTATGCGCACTATCAACTCAACAATGCACAATTGATGTTGTCATTTATATTCATCACTGGGTATTGTTGGGTTGGAAAATGCCATGTGTTTTCTTCGTTGAGGTTAGCATTTATTATTTTACATCTGTATGTTGCGTTTATTTGTTGTTGCCGTGCTGTGATTGGTCAGAAGTAATAGCTTCGTCCAATCGCGTGTCTGCATTTGTTTACATTTCTGTTGCGCTTTCTACGTTTGTATATATAGCAAGGTGTAATGGTGTTTGATGGTGCAGTGGTATCTGAGGTGCAGTGCAGTGTTGGAGACCTGTGGTATGGTTTTATTTTATTTTGTAATTTGTTAAATACTAATCTCGTGTTGGTGGAGAGTTTCCAGTTGCTGTGTATATGTCTGGTTACTGGGTTGTCTCCTCGAGTATGGGATGGGTTTTCGTCGATCTTTACGAAGTATATGTAGCTGTTCAGCCTCTCTGTGGCTTTAACATTATGATAGGTTGTTAAAGCTAAGGAGTGGTTGATTTGCAGCGTGGTATTGCAACATGTTTTCTTCAAATCAATTACTTCTTACGGTAGATGGGTACATGGTTGACTCAATAGCGCGCGGTTGGTGTTAAGTATGAGATTCATCAACTGGGTGCTATTGGGTCTATCACGCTTCTCACAAGCGTCGTTTTGGATTAATACAATTTGGATTGAATTTCTTTTTCATTTTCTTAGAACAGTAAATACTTAAGCATAGGCTGCATTTATGGTATGTGCACTATCAACTCAACAATGCACAATTGATGTTGTCATTTATATTCATCACTGGGTATTGTTGGGTTGGAAAATGCCATGTGTTTTCTTCGTTCAGGATAGAATTTATTATTTTACATCTGTATGTTTTGCGCGTATTTGTTGTTGCCGTGCTGTGATTGGTCGGAAGTAATAGCTCCGTCCAATCGCGTGTCTGCATTTGTTTACATTTCTGTTGCGCTTTCTACGTTTGCATATATAGCAAGGTGTAATGGAGTTTGATGGTGCAGTGGTATCTGTGTTGCAGTGCAGTGTTGGAGACCTGTGGTGTGGTTTTATTTTATTTTGTAATTATTTAAATACTAATCTCGTGTTGGTGGAGAGTTTCCAGTTGCTGTGTATATGTCTGGTTACTGGGTTTTCTCCTCCAGTATGGGATGGGTTTTCGTCGATCTTTACGAAGTATATGTTGCTGTTCAGCCTCTCTGTGGCTTTAACATTATGATAGGTTGTTAAAGCTAAGGAGTGGTTGATTTGCAGCGTGGTGTTGCAACATGTTTTCTTCAAATCAATTACTTCTTACGGTAGATGGGTACATGGTTGACTCAATAGCGCGCGGTTGGTGTTAAGTATGAGATTCGTCACTGGGTGCTATTGGGTCTATCACGCTTCTCACAAGCGTTGTTTTGGATTAATACAATTTGGATTGAATTTCTTTTTTATTTTCTTAGAACAGTAAATACTTAAGCATAGGCTGCATTTATGGTATGTGCACTATCAACTCAACAATGCACAATTGATGTTGTCATTTATATTCATCACTGGGTATTGTTGGGTTGGAAAATGCCATGTGTTTTCTTCGTTCAGGATAGAATTTATTATTTTACATCTGTATGTTTTGCGCGTATTTGTTGTTGCCGTGCTGTGATTGGTCGGAAGTAATAGCTCCGTCCAATCGCGTGTCTGCATTTGTTTACATTTCTGTTGCGCTTTCTACGTTTGCATATATAGCAAGGTGTAATGGTGTTTGATGGTGCAGTGGTATCTGTGTTGCAGTGCAGTGTTGGAGACCTGTGGTGTGGTTTTATTTTATTTTGTAATTATTTAAATACTAATCTCGTGTTGGTGGAGAGTTTCCAGTTGCTGTGTATATGTCTGGTTACTGGGTTTTCTCCTCCAGTATGGGATGGGTTTTCGTCGATCTTTACGAAGTATATGTTGCTGTTCAGCCTCTCTGTGGCTTTAACATTATGATAGGTTGTTAAAGCTAAGGAGTGGTTGATTTGCAGCGTGGTATTGCAACATGTTTTCTTCAAATCAATTACTTCTTACGGTAGATGGGTACATGGTTGACTCAATAGCGCGCGGTTGGTGTTAAGTATGAGATTCATCACTGGGTGCTATTGGGTCTATCACGCTTCTCACAAGCGTCGTTTTGGATTAATGCAATTTGGATTGAATTTCTTTTTTATTTTCTTAGAACAGTAAATACTTAAGCATAGGCTGCATTTATGGTATGTGCACTATCAACTCAACAATGCACAATTGATGTTGTCATTTATATTCATCACTGGGTATTGTTGGGTTGGAAAATGCCATGTGTTTTCTTCGTCAGGTTAGAATTTATTATTTTACATCTGTATGTTTTGCTTGTATTTGTTGTTGCCGTGCTGTGATTGGTCAGAAATAATAGCTCCGTCCAATCGCGTGTCTGCATTTGTTTACATTTCTGTTGCGCTGTCTACGTTTGTATATATAGCAAGGTGTAATGGTGTTTGATGGTGCAGTGGTATCTGAGTTGCAGTGCAGTGTTGGAGACCTGTGGTATGGTTTTATTTTATTTTGTAATTTGTTAAATACTAATCTCGTGTTGGGGGAGAGTTTCCAGTTGCTGTGTATATGTCTGGTTACTGGGTTGTCTCCTCCAGTATGGGATGGGTTTTCGTCGAACTTTACGAAGTATATGTTGCTGTTCAGCCTCTCTGTGGCTTTAACATTATGATAGGTTGTTAAAGCTAAGGAGTGGTTGATTTGCAGCGTGGTATTGCAACATGTTTTCTTCAAATCAATTACTTCTTACGGTAGATGGGTACATGGTTGACTCAATAGCGCGCGGTTGGTGTTAAGTATGAGATTCATCACTGGGTGCTATTGGGTCTATCACGCTTCTCACAAGCGTCGTTTTGGATTAATACAATTTGGATTGAATTTCTTTTTTATTTTCTTAGAACAGTAAATACTTAAGCATAGGCTGCATTTATGGTATGTGCACTATCAACTCAACAATGCACAATTGATGTTGTCATTTATATTCATCACTGGGTATTGTTGGGTTGGAAAATGCCATGTGTTTTCTTCGTTGAGGGTAGCATTTATTATTTTACATCTGTATGTTGCGTTTATTTGTTGTTGCCGTGCTGTGATTGGTCAGAAGTAATAGCTTCGTCCAATCGCGTGTCTGCATTTGTTTACATTTCTGTTGCGCTTTCTACGTTTGTATATATAGCAAAGTGTAATGGTGTTTGATGGTGCAGTGGTATCTGAGTTGCAGTGCAGTGTTGGAGACCTGTGGTATGGTTTTATTTTATTTTGTAATTTGTTAAATACTAATCTCGTGTTGGTGGAGAGTTTCCAGTTGCTGTGTATATGTCTGGTTACTGGGTTGTCTCCTCCAGTATGGGATGGGTTTTCGTCGATCTTTACGAAGTATATGTTGCTGTTCAGCCTCTCTGTGGCTTTAACATTATGATAGGTTGTTAAAGCTAAGGAGTGGTTGATTTGCAGCGTGGTATTGCAACATGTTTTCTTCAAATCAATTACTTCTTACGGTAGATGGGTACATGGTTGACTCAATAGCGCGCGGTTGGTGTTAAGTATGAGATTCATCACTGGGTGCTATTGGGTCTATCACGCTTCTCACAAGCGTCGTTTTGGATTAATACAATTTGGATTGAATTTCTTTTTTATTTTCTTAGAACAGTAAATACTTAAGCATAGGCTGCATTTATGGTATGCGCACTATCAACTCAACAATGCACAATTGATGTTGTCATTTATATTCATCACTGGGTATTGTTGGGTTGGAAAATGCCATGTGTTTTCTTCGTTGAGGTTAGAATTTATTATTTTACATCTGTATGTTGCGTTTATTTGTTGTTGCCGTGCTGTGATTGGTCAGAAGTAATAGCTTCGTCCAATCGCGTGTCTGCATTTGTTTACATTTCTGTTGCGCTTTCTACGTTTGTATATATAGCAAGGTGTAATGGTGTTTGATGGTGCAGTGGTATCTGAGTTGCAGTGCGGTGTTGGAGACCTGTGGTATGGTTTTATTTTATTTTGTAATTTGCTAAATACTAATCTCGTGTTGGTGGAGAGTTTCCAGTTGCTGTGTATATGTCTGGTTACTGGGTTGTCTCCTCCAGTATGGGGTGGGTTTTCGTCGATCTTTACAAAGTATATGTTGCTGTTCAGCCTCTCTGTGGCTTTAACATTATGATAGGTTGTTAAAGCTAAGGAGTGGTTGATTTGCAGCGTGGTATTGCAACATGTTTTTTTCAAATCAATTACTTCTTACGGTAGATGGGTACATGGTTGACTCAATAGCACGCGGTTGGTGTTAAGTATGAGATTCATCACTGGGTGCTATTGGGTCTATCACGCTTCTCACAAGCGTCGTTTTGGATTAATACAATTTGGATTGAATTCCTTTTTTTTTTCTTAGAACAGTAAATACTTAAGCATAGGCTGCATTTATGGTATGTGCACTATCAACTCAACAATGCACAATTGATGTTGTCATTTATATTCATCACTGGGTATTGTTGGGTTGGAAAATACCATGTGTTTTCTTCGTTGAGGTTAGCATTTATTATTTTACATCTGTATGTTGCGTTTATTTGTTGTTGCCGTGCTGTGATTGGTCAGAAGTAAGAGCTTCGTCCAATCGCGTGTCTGCATTTGTTTACATTTCTGTTGCGCTTTCTACGTTTGTATATATAGCAAGGTGTAATGGTGTTTGATGGTGCAGTGGTATCTGAGTTGCAGTGCAGTGTTGGAGACCTGTGGTATGGTTTTATTTTATTTTGTAATTTGTTAAATACTAATCTCGTGTTGGTGGAGAGTTTCCAGTTGCTGTGTATATGTCTGGTTACTGGGTTGTCTCCTCCAGTATGGGGTGGGTTTTCGTCGATCTTTACAACGTATATGTTGCTGTTCAGCCTCTCTGTGGCTTTAACATTATGATAGGTTGTGAAAGCTAAGGAGTGGTTGATTTGCAGCGTGGTATTGCAACATGTTTTTTTCAAATCAATTACTTCTTACGGTAGATGGGTACATGGTTGACTCAATAGCACGCGGTTGGTGTTAAGTATGAGATTCATCACTGGGTGCTATTGGGTCTATCACGCTTCTCACAAGCGTCGTTTTGGATTAATACAATTTGGATTGAATTTCTTTTTTATTTTCTTAGAACAGTAAATACTCAAGCATAGGCTGCATTTATGGTATGCGCACTATCAACTCAACAATGCACAATTGATGTTGTCATTTATATTCATCACTGGGTATTGTTGGGTTGGAAAATGCCATGTGTTTTCTTCGTTGAGGTTAGCATTTATTATTTTACATCTGTATGTTGCGTTTATTTGTTGTTGCCGTGCTGTGATTGGTCAGAAGTAATAGCTTCGTCCAATCGCGTGTCTGCATTTGTTTACATTTCTGTTGCGCTTTCTACGTTTGTATATATAGCAAGGTGTAATGGTGTTTGATGGTGCAGTGGTATCTGAGTTGCAGTGCGGTGTTGGAGACCTGTGGTATGGTTTTATTTTATTTTGTAATTTGCTAAATACTAATCTCGTGTTGGTGGAGAGTTTCCAGTTGCTGTGTATATGTCTGGTTACTGGGTTGTCTCCTCCAGTATGGGGTGGGTTTTCGTCGATCTTTACAAAGTATATGTTGCTGTTCAGCCTCTCTGTGGCTTTAACATTATGATAGGTTGTTAAAGCTAAGGAGTGGTTGATTTGCAGCGTGGTATTGCAACATGTTTTTTTCAAATCAATTACTTCTTACGGTAGATGGGTACATGGTTGACTCAATAGCACGCGGTTGGTGTTAAGTATGAGATTCATCACTGGGTGCTATTGGGTCTATCACGCTTCTCACAAGCGTCGTTTTGGATTAATACAATTTGGATTGAATTCCTTTTTTTTTTCTTAGAACAGTAAATACTTAAGCATAGGCTGCATTTATGGTATGTGCACTATCAACTCAACAATGCACAATTGATGTTGTCATTTATATTCATCACTGGGTATTGTTGGGTTGGAAAATGCCATGTGTTTTCTTCGTTGAGGTTAGCATTTATTATTTTACATCTGTATGTTGCGTTTATTTTTTGTTGCCGTGCTGTGATTGGTCAGAAGTAATAGCTTCGTCCAATCGCGTGTCTGCATTTGTTTACATTTCTGTTGCGCTTTCTACGTTTGTATATATAGCAAGGTGTAATGGTGTTTGATGGTGCAGTGGTATCTGAGTTGCAGTGCAGTGTTTGAGACCTGTGGTATGGTTTTATTTTATTTTGTAATTTGTTAAATACTAATCTCGTGTTGGTGGAGAGTTTCCAGTTGCTGTGTATATGTCTGGTTACTGGGTTTTCTCCTCCAGTATGGGATGGGTTTTCGTCGATCTTTACGAAGTATATGTTGCTGTTCAGCCTCTCTGTGGCTTTAACATTATGATAGGTTGTTAAAGCTAAGGAGTGGTTGATTTGCAGCGTGGTATTGCAACATGTTTTCTTCAAATCAATTACTTCTTACGGTAGATGGGTACATGGTTGACTCAATAGCGCGCGGTTGGTGTTAAGTATGAGATTCATCACTGGGTGCTATTGGGTCTATCACGCTTCTCACAAGCGTCGTTTTGGATTAATACAATTTGGATTGAATTTCTTTTTTATTTTCTTAGAACAGTAAATACTCAAGCATAGGCTGCATTTATGGTATGCGCACTATCAACTCAACAATGCACAATTGATGTTGTCATTTATATTCATCACTGGGTATTGTTGGGTTGGAAAATGCCATGTGTTTTCTTCGTTGAGGTTAGCATTTATTATTTTACATCTGTATGTTGCGTTTATTTGTTGTTGCCGTGCTGTGATTGGTCAGAAGTAATAGCTTCGTCCAATCGCGTGTCTGCATTTGTTTACATTTCTGTTGCGCTTTCTACGTTTGTATATATAGCAAGGTGTAATGGTGTTTGATGGTGCAGTGGTATCTGAGTTGCAGTGCGGTGTTGGAGACCTGTGGTATGGTTTTATTTTATTTTGTAATTTGCTAAATACTAATCTCGTGTTGGTGGAGAGTTTCCAGTTGCTGTGTATATGTCTGGTTACTGGGTTGTCTCCTCCAGTATGGGGTGGGTTTTCGTCGATCTTTACAAAGTATATGTTGCTGTTCAGCCTCTCTGTGGCTTTAACATTATGATAGGTTGTTAAAGCTAAGGAGTGGTTGATTTGCAGCGTGGTATTGCAACATGTTTTTTTCAAATCAATTACTTCTTACGGTAGATGGGTACATGGTTGACTCAATAGCACGCGGTTGGTGTTAAGTATGAGATTCATCACTGGGTGCTATTGGGTCTATCACGCTTCTCACAAGCGTCGTTTTGGATTAATACAATTTGGATTGAATTCCTTTTTTTTTTCTTAGAACAGTAAATACTTAAGCATAGGCTGCATTTATGGTATGTGCACTATCAACTCAACAATGCACAATTGATGTTGTCATTTATATTCATCACTGGGTATTGTTGGGTTGGAAAATGCCATGTGTTTTCTTCGTTGAGGTTAGCATTTATTATTTTACATCTGTATGTTGCGTTTATTTTTTGTTGCCGTGCTGTGATTGGTCAGAAGTAATAGCTTCGTCCAATCGCGTGTCTGCATTTGTTTACATTTCTGTTGCGCTTTCTACGTTTGTATATATAGCAAGGTGTAATGGTGTTTGATGGTGCAGTGGTATCTGAGTTGCAGTGCAGTGTTTGAGACCTGTGGTATGGTTTTATTTTATTTTGTAATTTGTTAAATACTAATCTCGTGTTGGTGGAGAGTTTCCAGTTGCTGTGTATATGTCTGGTTACTGGGTTTTCTCCTCCAGTATGGGATGGGTTTTCGTCGATCTTTACGAAGTATATGTTGCTGTTCAGCCTCTCTGTGGCATTAACATTATGATAGGTTGTTAAAGCTAAGGAGTGGTTGATTTGCAGCGTGGTATTGCAACATGTTTTCTTCAAATCAATTACTTCTTACGGTAGATGGGTACATGGTTGACTCAATAGCGCGCGGTTGGTGTTAAGTATGAGATTCATCACTGGGTGCTATTGGGTCTATCACGCTTCTCACAAGCGTCGTTTTGGATTAATACAATTTGGATTGAATTTCTTTTTTATTTTCTTAGAACAGTAAATACTTAAGCATAGGCTGCATTTATGGTATGTGCACTATCAACTCAACAATGCACAATTGATGTTGTCATTTATATTCATCACTGGGTATTGTTGGGTTGGAAAATGCCATGTGTTTTCTTCGTTGAGGTTAGAATTTATTATTTTACATCTGTATGTTTTGCGTGTATTTGTTGTTGCCGTGCTGTGATTGGTCAGAAGTAATAGCTTCGTCCAATCGCGTGTCTGCATTTGTTTACATTTCTGTTGCGCTTTCTACGTTTGTATATATAGCAAGGTGTAATGGTGTTTGATGGTGCAGTGGTATCTGAGTTGCAGTGCAGTGTTGGAGACCTGTGGTATGGTTTTATTTTATTTTGTAATTTGTTAAATACTAATCTCGTGTTGGTGGAGAGTTTCCAGTTGCTGTGTATATGTCTGGTTACTGGGTTGTCTCCTCCAGTATGGGATGGGTTTTCGTCGATCTTTACGAAGTATATGTTGCTGTTCAGCCTCTCTGTGGCTTTAACATTATGATAGGTTGTTAAAGCTAAGGAGTGGTTGATTTGCAGCGTGGTATTGCAACATGTTTTCTTCAAATCAATTACTTCTTACGGTAGATGGGTACATGGTTGACTCAATAGCGCGCGGTTGGTGTTAAGTATGAGATTCATCACTGGGTGCTATTGGGTCTATCAAGCTTCTCACAAGCGTCGTTTTGGATTAATACAATTTGGATTGAATTTCTTTTTTATTTTCTTAGAACAGTAAATACTTAAGCATAGGCTGCATTTATGGTATGTGCACTATCAACTCAACAATGCACAATTGATGTTGTCATTTATATTCATCACTGGGTATTGTTGGGTTGGAAAATGCCATGTGTTTTCTTCGTTGAGGTTAGCATTTATTATTTAAATACTAATCTCGTGTTGGTGGAGAGTTTCCAGTTGCTGTGTATATGTCTGGTTACTGGGTTTTCTCCTCCAGTATGGGATGGGTTTTCGTCGATCTTTACGAAGTATATGTTGCTGTTCAGCCTCTCTGTGGCTTTAACATTATGATAGGTTGTTAAAGCTAAGGAGTGGTTGATTTGCAGCGTGGTATTGCAACATGTTTTCTTCAAATCAATTACTTCTTACGGTAGATGGGTACATGGTTGACTCAATAGCGCGCGGTTGGTGTTAAGTATGAGATTCATCACTGGGTGCTATTGGGTCTATGACGCTTCTCACAAGCGTCGTTTTGGATTAATACAATTTGGATTGAATTTCTTTTTTATTTTCTTAGAACAGTAAATACTTAAGCATAGGCTGCATTTATGGTATGTGCACTATCAACTCAACAATGCACAATTGATGTTGTCATTTATATTCATCACTGGGTATTGTTGGGTTGGAAAATGCCATGTGTTTTCTTCGTTCAGGTTAGAATTTATTATTTTACATCTGTATGTTTTGCGTGTATTTGTTGTTGCCGTGCTGTGATTGGTCAGAAATAATAGCTCCTTCCAATCGCGTGTCTGCATTTGTTTACATTTCTGTTGCGCTTTCTACGTTTGCATATATAGCAAGGTGTAATGGAGTTTGATGGTGCAGTGGTATCTGTGTTGCAGTGCAGTGTTGGAGACCTGTGGTGTGGTTTTATTTTATTTTGTAATTATTTAAATACTAATCTCGTGTTGGTGGAGAGTTTCCAGTTGCTGTGTATATGTCTGGTTACTGGGTTTTCTCCTCCAGTATGGGATGGGTTTTCGTCGATCTTTACGAAGTATATGTTGCTGTTCAGCCTCTCTGTGGCTTTAACATTATGATAGGTTGTTAAAGCTAAGGAGTGGTTGATTTGCAGCGTGGTGTTGCAACATGTTTTCTTCAAATCAATTACTTCTTACGGTAGATGGGTACATGGTTGACTCAATAGCGCGCGGTTGGTGTTAAGTATGAGATTCATCACTGGGTGCTATTGGGTCTATCACGCTTCTCACAAGCGTCGTTTTGGATTAATACAATTTGGATTGAATTTCTTTTTTATTTTCTTAGAACAGTAAATACTTAAGCATAGGCTGCATTTATGGTATGTGCACTATCAACTCAACAATGCACAATTGATGTTGTCATTTATATTCATCACTGGGTATTGTTGGGTTGGAAAATGCCATGTGTTTTCTTCGTTGAGGGTAGCATTTATTATTTTACATCTGTATGTTGCGTTTATTTGTTGTTGCCGTGCTGTGATTGGTCAGAAGTAATAGCTTCGTCCAATCGCGTGTCTGCATTTGTTTACATTTCTGTTGCGCTTTCTACGTTTGTATATATAGCAAGGTGTAATGGTGTTTGATGGTGCAGTGGTATCTGAGTTGCAGTGCAGTGTTGGAGACCTGTGGTATGGTTTTATTTTATTTTGTAATTTGTTAAATACTAATCTCGTGTTGGTGGAGAGTTTCCAGTTGCTGTGTATATGTCTGGTTACTGGGTTGTCTCCTCCAGTATGGGATGGGTTTTCGTCGATCTTTACGAAGTATATGTTGCTGTTCAGCCTCTCTGTGGCTTTAACATTATGATAGGTTGTTAAAGCTAAGGAGTGGTTGATTTGCAGCGTGGTATTGCAACATGTTTTCTTCAAATCAATTACTTCTTACGGTAGATGGGTGCATGGTTGACTCAATAGCGCGCGGTTGGTGTTAAGTATGAGATTCATCACTGGGTGCTATTGGGTCTATCACGCTTCTCACAAGCGTCGTTTTGGATTAATACAATTTGGATTGAATTTCTTTTTTATTTTCTTAGAACAGTAAATACTTAAGCATGGGCTGCATTTATGGTATGTGCACTATCAACTCAACAATGCACAATTGATGTTGTCATTTATATTCATCACTGGGTATTGTTGGGTTGGAAAATGCCATGTGTTTTCTTCGTTGAGGTTAGCATTTATTATTTAAATACTAATCTCGTGTTGGTGGAGAGTTTCCAGTTGCTGTGTATATGTCTGGTTACTGGGTTTTCTCCTCCAGTATGGGATGGGTTTTCGTCGATCTTTACGAAGTATATGTTGCTGTTCAGCCTCTCTGTGGCTTTAACATTTTGATAGGTTGTTAAAGCTAAGGAGTGGTTGATTTGCAGCGTGGTATTGCAACATGTTTACTTCAAATCAATTACTTCTTACGGTAGATGGGTACATGGTTGACTCAATAGCGCGCGGTTGGTGTTAAGTATGAGATTCATCACTGGGTGCTATTGGGTCTATCACGCTTCTCACAAGCGTCGTTTTGGATTAATACATTTGGATTGAATTTCTTTTTTTTTCTTAGAACAGTAAATACTTAAGCATAGGCTGCATTTATGGTATGTGCACTATCAACTCAACAATGCACAATTGATGTTGTCATTTATATTCATCACTGGGTATTGTTGGGTTGGAAAATGCCATGTGTTTTCTTCGTTGAGGTTAGCATTTATTATTTTACATCTGTATGTTGCGTTTATTTGTTGTTGCCGTGCTGTGATTGGTCAGAAGTAATAGCTTCGTCCAATCGCGTGTCTGCATTTGTTTACATTTCTGTTGCGCTTTCTACGTTTGTATATATAGCAAGGTGTAATGGTGTTTGATGGTGCAGTGGTATCTGAGTTGCAGTGCAGTGTTGGAGACCTGTGGTATGGTTTTATTTTATTTTGTAATTTGTTAAATACTAATCTCGTGTTGGGGGAGAGTTTCCAGTTGCTGTGTATATGTTTGGTTACTGGGTTGTCTCCTCCAGTATGGGATGGGTTTTCGTCGATCTTTACGAAGTATATGTTGCTGTTCAGCCTCTCTGTGGCTTTAACATTATGATAGGTTGTTAAAGCTAAGGAGTGCTTGATTTGCAGCGTGGTATTGCAACATGTTTTCTTCAAATCAATTACTTCTTACGGTAGATGGGTACATGGTTGACTCAATAGCGCGCGGTTGGTGTTAAGTATGAGATTCATCACTGGGTGCTATTGGGTCTATCACGCTTCTCACAAGTGTCGTTTTGGATTAATACAATTTGGATTGAATTTCTTTTTTATTTTCTTAGAACAGTAAATACTTAAGCATAGGCTGCATTTATGGTATGTGCACTATCAACTCAGCAATGCACAATTGATGTTGTCATTTATATTCATCACTGGGTATTGTTGGGTTGGAAAATGCCATGTGTTTTCTTCGTTGAGGTTAGCATTTATTATTTAAATACTAATCTCGTGTTGGTGGAGAGTTTCCAGTTGCTGTGTATATGTCTGGTTACTGGGTTTTCTCCTCCAGTATGGGATGGGTTTTCGTCGATCTTTACGAAGTATATGTTGCTGTTCAGCCTCTCTGTGGCTTTAACATTATGATAGGTTGTTAAAGCTAAGGAGTGGTTGATTTGCAGCGTGGTATTGCAACATGTTTTCTTCAAATCAATTACTTCTTACGGTAGATGGGTACATGGTTGACTCAATAGCGCGCGGTTGGTGTTAAGTATGAGATTCATCACTGGGTGCTATTGGGTCTATCACGCTTCTCACAAGCGTCGTTTTGGATTAATACAATTTGGATTGAATTTCTTTTTTATTTTCTTAGAACAGTAAATACTTAAGCATAGGCTGCATTTATGGTATGTGCACTATCAACTCAACAATGCACAATTGATGTTGTCATTTATATTCATCACTGGGTATTGTTGGGTTGGAAAATGCCATGTGTTTTCTTCGTTCAGGTTAGAATTTATTATTTTACATCTGTATGTTTTGCGTGTATTTGTTGTTGCCGTGCTGTGATTGGTCAGAAATAATAGCTCCGTCCAATCGCGTGTCTGCATTTGTTTACATTTCTGTTGCGCTTTCAACGTTTGTATATATAGCAAGGTGTAATGGTGTTTGATGGTGCAGTGGTATCTGAGTTGCAGTGCAGTGTTGGAGACCTGTGGTATGGTTTTATTTTATTTTGTAATTTGTTAAATACTAATCTCGTGTTGGGGGAGAGTTTCCAGTTGCTGTGTATATGTCTGGTTACTGGGTTGTCTCCTCCAGTATGGGATGGGTTTTCGTCGATCTTTACGAAGTATATGTTGCTGTTCAGCCTCTCTGTGGCTTTAACATTATGATAGGTTGTTAAAGCTAAGGAGTGGTTGATTTGCAGCGTGGTATTGCAACATGTTTTCTTCAAATCAATTACTTCTTACGGTAGATGGGTACATGGTTGACTCAATAGCGCGCGGTTGGTGTTAAGTATGAGATTCATCACTGGGTGCTATTGGGTCTATCACGCTTCTCACAAGCGTCGTTTTGGATTAATACAATTTGGATTGAATTTCTTTTTTATTTTCTTAGAACAGTAAATACTTAAGCATAGGCTGCATTTATGGTATGTGCACTATCAACACAACAATGCACAATTGATGTTGTCATTTATATTCATCACTGGGTATTGTTGGGTTGGAAAATGCCATGTGTTTTCTTCGTTCAGGTTAGAATTTATTATTTTACATCTGTATGTTGCGTTTATTTGTTGTTGCCGTGCTGTGATTGGTCAGAAGTAATAGCTTCGTCCAATCGCGTGTCTGCATTTGTTTACATTTCTGTTGCGCTTTCTACGTTTGTATATATAGCAAGGTGTAATGGTGTTTGATGGTGCAGTGGTATCTGAGTTGCAGTGCAGTGTTGGAGACCTGTGGTATGGTTTTATTTTATTTTGTAATTTGCTAAATACTAATCTCGTGTTGGTGGAGAGTTTCCAGTTGCTGTGTATATGTCTGGTTACTGGGTTGTCTCCTCGAGTATGGGGTGGGTTTTCGTCGATCTTTACGAAGTATATGTTGCTGTTCAGCCTCTCTGTGGCCTTAACATTATGATAGGTTGTTAAAGCTAAGGAGTGGTTGATTTGCAGCGTGGTATTGCAACATGTTTTTTTCAAATCAATTACTTCTTACGGTAGATGGGTACATGGTTGACTCATAAGCGCGCGGTTGGTGTTAAGTATGAGATTCATCACTGGGTGCTATTGGGTCTATCACGCTTCTCACAAGCGTCGTTTTGGATTAATACAATTTGGATTGAATTCCTTTTTTTTTTTTCTTAGAACAGTAAATACTTAAGCATAGGCTGCATTTATGGTATGTGCACTATAAACTCAACAATGCACAATTGATGTTGTCATTTATATTCATCACTGGGTATTGTTGGGATGGAAAATGCCATGTGTTTTCTTCGTTCAGGTTAGAATTTATTATTTTACATCTGTATGTTTTCGTGTATTTGTTGTTGCCGTGCTGTGATTGGTCGGAAGTAATAGCTCCGTCCAATCGCGTGTCTGCATTTGTTTACATTTCTGTTGCGCTTTCTACGTTTGTATATATAGCAAGGTGTAATGGTGTTTGATGGTGCAGTGGTATCTGAGTTGCAGTGCAGTGTTGGAGACCTGTGGTGTGGTTTTATTTTATTTTGTAATTATTTAAATACTAATCTCGTGTTGGTGGAGAGTTTCCAGTTGCTGTGTATATGTCTGGTTACTGGGTTGTCTCCTCCAGTATGGGATGGGTTTTCGTCGATCTTTACGAAGTATATGTTGCTGTTCAGCCTCTCTGTGGCTTTAACATTATGATAGGTTGTTAAAGCTAAGGAGTGGTTGATTTGCAGCGTGGTATTGCAACATGTTTTCTTCAAATCAATTACTTCTTACGGTAGATGGGTACATGGTTGACTCAATAGCGCGCGGTTGGTGTTAAGTATGAGATTCATCACTGGGTGCTATTGGGTCTATCACGCTTCTCACAAGCGTCGTTTTGGATTAATACAATTTGGATTGAATTTCTTTTTTTATTTTCTTAGAACAGTAAATACTTAAGCATAGGCTGCATTTATGGTATGTGCACTATCAACTCAACAATGCACAATTGATGTTGTCATTTATATTCATCACTGGGTATTGTTGGGTTGGAAAATGCCATGTGTTTTCTTCGTTGAGGTTAGCATTTATTATTTAAATACTAATCTCGTGTTGGTGGAGAGTTTCCAGTTGCTGTGTATATGTCTGGTTACTGGGTTTTCTCCTCCAGTATGGGATGGGTTTTCGTCGATCTTTACGAAGTATATGTTGCTGTTCAGCCTCTCTGTGGCTTTAACATTATGATAGGTTGTTAAAGCTAAGGAGTGGTTGATTTGCAGCGTGGTATTGCAACATGTTTTCTTCAAATCAATTACTTCTTACGGTAGATGGGTACATGGTTGGCTCAATAGCGCGCGGTTGGTGTTAAGTATGAGATTCATCACTGGGTGCTATTGGGTCTATCACGCTTCTCACAAGCGTCGTTTTGGATTAATACAATTTGGATTGAATTTCTTTTTTATTTTCTTAGAACAGTAAATACTTAAGCATAGGCTGCATTTATGGTATGTGCACTATCAACTCAACAATGCACAATTGATGTTGTCATTTATATTCATCAATGGGTATTGTTGGGTTGGAAAATGCCATGTGTTTTCTTCGTTCAGGTTAGAATTTATTATTTTACATCTGTATGTTTTGCGTGTATTTGTTGTTGCCGTGCTGTGATTGGTCAGAAATAATAGCTCCGTCCAATCGCGTGTCTGCATTTGTTTACATTTCTGTTGCGCTTTCTACGTTTGTATATATAGCAAGGTGTAATGGTGTTTGATGGTGCAGTGGTATCTGAGTTGCAGTGCAGTGTTGGAGACCTGTGGTATGGTTTTATTTTATTTTGTAATTTGTTAAATACTAATCTCGTGTTGGTGGAGAGTTTCCAGTTGCTGTGTATATGTCTGGTTACTGGGTTGTCTCCTCCAGTATGGGATGGGTTTTCGTCGATCTTTACGAAGTATATGTTGCTGTTCAGCCTCTCTGTGGCTTTAACATTATGATAGGTTGTTAAAGCTAAGGAGTGGTTGATTTGCAGCGTGGTATTGCAACATGTTTTCTTCAAATCAATTACTTCTTACGGTAGATGGGTACATGGTTGACTCAATAGCGCGCGGTTGGTGTTAAGTATGAGATTCATCACTGGGTGCTATTGGGTCTATCACGCTTCTCACAAGCGTCGTTTTGGATTAATACAATTTGGATTGAATTTCTTTTTTATTTTCTTAGAACAGTAAATACTTAAGCATAGGCTGCATTTATGGTATGTGCACTATCAACTCAACAATGCACAATTGATGTTGTCATTTATATTCATCACTGGGTATTGTTGGGTTGGAAAATGCCATGTGTTTTCTTCGTTGAGGTTAGCATTTATTATTTAAATACTAATCTCGTGTTGGTGGAGAGTTTCCAGTTGCTGTGTATATGTCTGGTTACTGGGTTTTCTCCTCCAGTATGGGATGGGTTTTCGTCGATCTTTACGAAGTATATGTTGCTGTTCAGCCTCTCTGTGGCTTTAACATTATGATAGGTTGTTAAAGCTAAGGAGTGGTTGATTTGCAGCGTGGTATTGCAACATGTTTTCTTCAAATCAATTACTTCTTACGGTAGATGGGTACATGGTTGACTCAATAGCGCGCGGTTGGTGTTAAGTATGAGATTCATCACTGGGTGCTATTGGGTCTATCACGCTTCTCACAAGCGTCGTTTTGGATTAATACAATTTGGATTTAATTTCTTTTTTATTTTCTTAGAACAGTAAATACTTAAGCATAGGCTGCATTTATGGTATGTGCACTATCAACTATACAATGCACAATTGATGTTGTCATTTATATTCATCAATGGGTATTGTTGGGTTGGAAAATGCCATGTGTTTTCTTCGTTCAGGTTAGAATTTATTATTTTACATCTGTATGTTTTGCGTGTATTTGTTGTTGCCGTGCTGTGATTGGTCAGAAATAATAGCTCCGTCCAATCGCGTGTCTGCATTTGTTTACATTTCTGTTGCGCTTTCTACGTTTGTATATATAGCAAGGTGTAATGGTGTTTGATGGTGCAGTGGTATCTGAGTTGCAGTGCAGTGTTGGAGACCTGTGGTATGGTTTTATTTTATTTTGTAATTTGTTAAATACTAATCTCGTGTTGGTGGAGAGTTTCCAGTTGCTGTGTATATGTCTGGTTACTGGGTTGTCTCCTCCAGTATGGGATGGGTTTTCGTCGATCTTTACGAAGTATATGTTGCTGTTCAGCCTCTCTGTGGCTTTAACATTATGATAGGTTGTTAAAGCTAAGGAGTGGTTGATTTGCAGCGTGGTATTGCAACATGTTTTCTTCAAATCAATTACTTCTTACGGTAGATGGGTACATGGTTGACTCAATAGCGCGCGGTTGGTGTTAAGTATGAGATTCATCACTGGGAGCTATTGGGTCTATCACGCTTCTCACAAGCGTCGTTTTGGATTAATACAATTTGGATTGAATTTCTTTTTTATTTTCTTAGAACAGTAAATACTTAAGCATAGGCTGCATTTATGGTATGTGCACTATCAACTCAACAATGCACAATTGATGTTGTCATTTATATTCATCACTGGGTATTGTTGGGTTGGAAAATGCCATGTGTTTTCTTCGTTGAGGTTAGCATTTATTATTTTACATCTGTATGTTGCGTTTATTTGTTGTTGCCGTGCTGTGATTGGTCAGAAGTAATAGCTTCGTCCAATCGCGTGTCTGCATTTGTTTACATTTCTGTTGCGCTTTCTACGTTTGTATATATAGCAAGGTGTAATGGTGTTTGATGGTGCAGTGGTATCTGAGTTGCAGTGCAGTGTTGGAGACCTGTGGTGTGGTTTTATTTTATTTTGTAAATATTTAAATACTAATCTCGTGTTGGTGGAGAGTTTCCAGTTGCTGTGTATATGTCTGGTTACTGGGTTGTCTCCTCCAGTATGGGATGGGTTTTCGTCGATCTTTACGAAGTATATGTTGCTGTTCAGCCTCTCTGTGGCTTTAACATTATGATAGGTTGTTAAAGCTAAGGAGTGGTTGATTTGCAGCGTGGTATTGCAACATGTTTTCTTCAAATCAATTACTTCTTACGGTAGATGGGTACATGGTTGACTCAATAGCGCGCGGTTGGTGTTAAGTATGAGATTCATCACTGGGTGCTATTGGGTCTATCACGCTTCTCACAAGCGTCGTTTTGGATTAATACAATTTGGATTGAATTTCTTTTTTTATTTTCTTAGAACAGTAAATACTTAAGCATAGGCTGCATTTATGGTATGTGCACTATCAACTCAACAATGCACATTTGATGTTGTCATTTATATTCATCACTGGGTATTGTTGGGTTGGAAAATGCCATGTGTTTTCTTCGTTGAGGTTAGCATTTATTCTTTAAATACTAATCTCGTGTTGGTGGAGAGTTTCCAGTTGCTGTGTATATGTCTGGTTACTGGGTTTTCTCCTCCAGTATGGGATGGGTTTTCGTCGATCTTTACGAAGTATATGTTGCTGTTCAGCCTCTCTGTGGCTTTAACATTATGATAGGTTGTTAAAGCTAAGGAGTGGTTGATTTGCAGCGTGGAGTTGCAACATGTTTTCTTCAAATCAATTACTTCTTACGGTAGATGGGTACATGGTTGACTCAATAGCGCGCGGTTGGTGTTAAGTATGAGATTCATCACTGGGTGCTATTGGGTCTATCACGCTTCTCACAAGCGTCGTTTTGGATTAATACAATTTGGATTGAATTTCTTTTTTATTTTCTTAGAACAGTAAATACTTAAGCATAGGCTGCATTTATGGTATGTGCACTATCAACTCAACAATGCACAATTGATGTTGTCATTTATATTCATCAATGGGTATTGTTGGGTTGGAAAATGCCATGTGTTTTCTTCGTTCAGGTTAGAATTTATTATTTTACATCTGTATGTTTTGCGTGTATTTGTTGTTGCCGTGCTGTGATTGGTCAGAAATAATAGCTCCGTCCAATCGCGTGTCTGCATTTGTTTACATTTCTGTTGCGCTTTCTACGTTTGTATATATAGCAAGGTGTAATGGTGTTTGATGGTGCAGTGGTATCTGAGTTGCAGTGCAGTGTTGGAGACCTGTGGTATGGTTTTATTTTATTTTGTAATTTGTTAAATACTAATCTCGTGTTGGGGGAGAGTTTCCAGTTGCTGTGTATATGTCTGGTTACTGGGTTGTCTCCTCCAGTATGGGATGGGTTTTCGTCGATCTTTACGAAGTATATGTTGCTGTTCAGCCTCTCTGTGGCTTTAACATTATGATAGGTTGTTAAAGCTAAGGAGTGGTTGATTTGCAGCGTGGTATTGCAACATGTTTTCTTCAAATCAATTACTTCTTACGGTAGATGGGTACATGGTTGACTCAATAGCGCGCGGTTGGTGTTAAGTATGAGATTCATCACTGGGAGCTATTGGGTCTATCACGATTCTCACAAGCGTCGTTTTGGATTAATACAATTTGGATTGAATTTCTTTTTTATTTTCTTAGAACAGTAAATACTTAAGCATAGGCTGCATTTATGGTATGTGCACTATCAACTCAACAATGCACAATTGATGTTGTCATTTATATTCATCACTGGGTATTGTTGGGTTGGAAAATGCCATGTGTTTTCTTCGTTGAGGTTAGCATTTATTATTTTACATCTGTATGTTGCGTTTATTTGTTGTTGCCGTGCTGTGATTGGTCAGAAGTAATAGCTTCGTCCAATCGCGTGTCTGCATTTGTTTACATTTCTGTTGCGCTTTCTACGTTTGTATATATAGCAAGGTGTAATGGTGTTTGATGGTGCAGTGGTATCTGAGTTGCAGTGCAGTGTTGGAGACCTGTGGTATGGTTTTATTTTATTTTGTAATTTGTTAAATACTAATCTCGTGTTGGGGGAGAGTTTCCAGTTGCTGTGTATATGTTTGGTTACTGGGTTGTCTCCTCCAGTATGGGATGGGTTTTCGTCGATCTTTACGAAGTATATGTTGCTGTTCAGCCTCTCTGTGGCTTTAACATTATGATAGGTTGTTAAAGCTAAGGAGTGGTTGATTTGCAGCGTGGTATTGCAACATGTTTTCTTCAAATCAATTACTTCTTACGGTAGATGGGTACATGGTTGACTCAATAGCGCGCGGTTGGTGTTAAGTATGAGATTCATCACTGGGTGCTATTGGGTCTATCACGCTTCTCACAAGTGTCGTTTTGGATTAATACAATTTGGATTGAATTTCTTTTTTATTTTCTTAGAACAGTAAATACTTAAGCATAGGCTGCATTTATGGTATGTGCACTATCAACTCAGCAATGCACAATTGATGTTGTCATTTATATTCATCACTGGGTATTGTTGGGTTGGAAAATGCCATGTGTTTTCTTCGTTGAGGTTAGCATTTATTATTTAAATACTAATCTCGTGTTGGTGGAGAGTTTCCAGTTGCTGTGTATATGTCTGGTTACTGGGTTTTCTCCTCCAGTATGGGATGGGTTTTCGTCGATCTTTACGAAGTATATGTTGCTGTTCAGCCTCTCTGTGGCTTTAACATTATGATAGGTTGTTAAAGCTAAGGAGTGGTTGATTTGCAGCGTGGTATTGCAACATGTTTTCTTCAAATCAATTACTTCTTACGGTAGATGGGTACATGGTTGACTCAATAGCGCGCGGTTGGTGTTAAGTATGAGATTCATCACTGGGTGCTATTGGGTCTATCACGCTTCTCACAAGCGTCGTTTTGGATTAATACAATTTGGATTGAATTTCTTTTTTATTTTCTTAGAACAGTAAATACTTAAGCATAGGCTGCATTTATGGTATGTGCACTATCAACTCAACAATGCACAATTGATGTTGTCATTTATATTCATCACTGGGTATTGTTGGGTTGGAAAATGCCATGTGTTTTCTTCGTTCAGGTTAGAATTTATTATTTTACATCTGTATGTTTTGCGTGTATTTGTTGTTGCCGTGCTGTGATTGGTCAGAAATAATAGCTCCGTCCAATCGCGTGTCTGCATTTGTTTACATTTCTGTTGCGCTTTCAACGTTTGTATATATAGCAAGGTGTAATGGTGTTTGATGGTGCAGTGGTATCTGAGTTGCAGTGCAGTGTTGGAGACCTGTGGTATGGTTTTATTTTATTTTGTAATTTGTTAAATACTAATCTCGTGTTGGGGGAGAGTTTCCAGTTGCTGTGTATATGTCTGGTTACTGGGTTGTCTCCTCCAGTATGGGATGGGTTTTCGTCGATCTTTACGAAGTATATGTTGCTGTTCAGCCTCTCTGTGGCTTTAACATTATGATAGGTTGTTAAAGCTAAGGAGTGGTTGATTTGCAGCGTGGTATTGCAACATGTTTTCTTCAAATCAATTACTTCTTACGGTAGATGGGTACATGGTTGACTCAATAGCGCGCGGTTGGTGTTAAGTATGAGATTCATCACTGGGTGCTATTGGGTCTATCACGCTTCTCACAAGCGTCGTTATGGATTAATACAATTTGGATTGAATTTCTTTTTTATTTTCTTAGAACAGTAAATACTTAAGCATAGGCTGCATTTATGGTATGTGCACTATCAACTCAACAATGCACAATTGATGTTGTCATTTATATTCATCACTGGGTATTGTTGGGTTGGAAAATGCCATTTGTTTTCTTCGTTGAGGTTAGCATTTATTATTTTACATCTGTATGTTGCGTTTATTTGTTGTTGCCGTGCTGTGATTGGTCAGAAGTAATAGCTTCGTCCAATCGCGTGTCTGCATTTGTTTACATTTCTGTTGCGCTTTCTACGTTTGTATATATAGCAAGGTGTAATGGTGTTTGATGGTGCAGTGGTATCTGAGTTGCAGTGCAGTGTTGGAGACCTGTGGTATGGTTTTATTTTATTTTGTAATTTGCTAAATACTAATCTCGTGTTGGTGGAGAGTTTCCAGTTGCTGTGTATATGTCTGGTTACTGGGTTGTCTCCTCGAGTATGGGGTGGGTTTTCGTCGATCTTTACAAAGTATCTGTTGCTGTTCAGCCTCTCTGTGTCCTTAACATTATGATAGGTTGTTAAAGCTAAGGAGTGGTTGATTTGCAGCGTGGTATTGCAACATGTTTTTTTCAAATCAATTACTTCTTACGGTAGATGGGAACATGGTTGACT
The DNA here is from genome assembly GCF_964235325.1 of Thermobia domestica. NCBI lineage: Eukaryota > Metazoa > Arthropoda > Insecta > Zygentoma > Lepismatidae > Thermobia > Thermobia domestica. The sequence goes on from NW_027656007.1 coordinate 120,101, forward strand.
CAATAGCGCGCGGTTGGTGTTAAGTATGAGATTCATCACTGGGTGCTATTGGGTCTATCACGCTTCTCACAAGCGTCGTTTTGGATTAATACAATTTGGATTGAATTCCTTTTTTTTTTCTTAGAACAGTAAATACTTAAGCATAGGCTGCATTTATGGTATGTGCACTATCAACTCAACAATGCACAATTGATGTTGTCATTTATATTCATCACTGGGCATTGTTGGGATGGTAAATGCCATGTGTTTTCTTCGTTCAGGTTAGAATTTATTATTTTACATCTGTATGTTTTCGAGTATTTGTTGTTGCCGTGCTGTGATTGGTCGGAAGTAATAGCTCCGTCCAATCGCGTGTCTGCATTTGTTTACATTTCTGTTGCGCTTTCTACGTTTGTATATATAGCAAGGTGTAATGGTGTTTGATGGTGCAGTGGTATCTGAGTTGCAGTGCAGTGTTGGAGACCTGTGGTATGGTTTTATTTTATTTTGTAATTTGTTAAATACTAATCTCGTGTTGGGGGAGAGTTTCCAGTTGCTGTGTATATGTCTGGTTACTGGGTTGTCTCCTCCAGTATGGGATGGGTTTTCGTCGATCTTTACGAAGTATATGTTGCTGTTCAGCCTCTCTGTGGCTTTAACATTATGATAGGTTGTTAAAGCTAAGGAGTGGTTGATTTGCAGCGTGGTATTGCAACATGTTTTCTTCAAATCAATTACTTCTTACGGTAGATGGGTACATGGTTGAATCAATAGCGCGCGGTTGGTGTTAAGTATGAGATTCATCACTGGGTGCTATTGGGTCTATCACGCTTCTCACAAGCGTCGTTTTGGATTAATACAATTTGGATTGAATTTCTTTTTTATTTTCTTAGAACAGTAAATACTTAAGCATAGGCTGCATTTATGGTATGTGCACTATCAACTCAACAATGCACAATTGATGTTGTCATTTATATTCATCACTGGGTATTGTTGGGTTGGAAAATGCCATGTGTTTTCTTCGTTGAGGTTAGCATTTATTATTTAAATACTAATCTCGTGTTGGTGGAGAGTTTCCAGTTGCTGTGTATATGTCTGGTTACTGGGTTTTCTCCTCCAGTATGGGATGGGTTTTCGTCGATCTTTACGAAGTATATGTTGCTGTTCAGCCTCTCTGTGGCTTTAACATTATGATAGGTTGTTAAAGCTAAGGAGTGGTTGATTTGCAGCGTGGTATTGCAACATGTTTTCTTCAAATCAATTACTTCTTACGGTAGATGGGTACATGGTTGACTCAATAGCGCGCGGTTGGTGTTAAGTATGAGATTCATCACTGGGTGCTATTGGGTCTATCACGCTTCTCACAAGCGTCGTTTTGGATTAATACAATTTGGATTGAATTTCTTTTTTATTTTCTTAGAACAGTAAATACTTAAGCATAGGCTGCATTTATGGTATGTGCACTATCAACTCAACAATGCACAATTGATGTTGTCATTTATATTCATCAATGGGTATTGTTGGGTTGGAAAATGCCATGTGTTTTCTTCGTTCAGGTTAGAATTTATTATTTTACATCTGTATGTTTTGCGTGTATTTGTTGTTGCCGTGCTGTGATTGGTCAGAAATAATAGCTCCGTCCAATCGCGTGTCTGCATTTGTTTACATTTCTGTTGCGCTTTCTACGTTTGTATATATAGCAAGGTGTAATGGTGTTTGATGGTGCAGTGGTATCTGAGTTGCAGTGCAGTGTTGGAGACCTGTGGTATGGTTTTATTTTATTTTGTAATTTGTTAAATACTAATCTCGTGTTGGGGGAGAGTTTCCAGTTGCTGTGTATATGTCTGGTTACTGGGTTGTCTCCTCCAGTATGGGATGGGTTTTCGTCGATCTTTACGAAGTATATGTTGCTGTTCAGCCTCTCTGTGGCTTTAACATTATGATAGGTTGTTAAAGCTAAGGAGTGGTTGATTTGCAGCGTGGTATTGCAACATGTTTTCTTCAAATCAATTACTTCTTACGGTAGATGGGTAAATGGTTGACTCAATAGCGCGCGGTTGGTGTTAAGTATGAGATTCATCACTGGGTGCTATTAGGTCTATCACGCTTCTCACAAGCGTCGTTTTGGATTAATACAATTTGGATTGAATTTCTTTTTTTATTTTCTTAGAACAGTAAATACTTAAGCATAGGCTGCATTTATGGTATGTGCACTATCAACTCAACAATGCACAATTGATGTTGTCATTTATATTCATCACTGGGTATTGTTGGGTTGGAAAATGCCATGTGTTTTCTTCGTTGAGGTTAGCATTTATTATTTAAATACTAATCTCGTGTTGGTGGAGAGTTTCCAGTTGCTGTGTATATGTCTGGTTACTGGGTTTTCTCCTCCAGTATGGGATGGGTTTTCGTCGATCTTTACGAAGTATATGTTGCTGTTCAGCCTCTCTGTGGCTTTAACATTATGATAGGTTGTTAAAGCTAAGGAGTGGTTGATTTGCAGCGTGGTATTGCAACATGTTTTCTTCAAATCAATTACTTCTTACGGTAGATGGGTACATGGTTGACTCAATAGCGCGCGGTTGGTGTTAAGTATGAGATTCATCACTGGGTGCTATTGGGTCTATCACGCTTCTCACAAGCGTCGTTTTGGATTAATACAATTTGGATTGAATTTCTTTTTTATTTTCTTAGAACAGTAAATACTTAAGCATAGGCTGCATTTATGGTATGTGCACTATCAACTCAACAATGCACAATTGATGTTGTCATTTATATTCATCAATGGGTATTGTTGGGTTGGAAAATGCCATGTGTTTTCTTCGTTCAGGTTAGAATTTATTATTTTACATCTGTATGTTTTGCGTGTATTTGTTGTTGCCGTGCTGTGATTGGTCAGAAATAATAGCTCCGTCCAATCGCGTGTCTGCATTTGTTTACATTTCTGTTGCGCTTTCTACGTTTGTATATATAGCAAGGTGTAATGGTGTTTGATGGTGCAGTGGTATCTGAGTTGCAGTGCAGTGTTGGAGACCTGTGGTATGGTTTTATTTTATTTTGTAATTTGTTAAATACTAATCTCGTGTTGGGGGAGAGTTTCCAGTTGCTGTGTATATGTCTGGTTACTGGGTTGTCTCCTCCAGTATGGGATGGGTTTTCGTCGATCTTTACGAAGTATATGTTGCTGCTCAGCCTTTCTGTGGCTTTAACATTATGATAGGTTGTTAAAGCTAAGGAGTGGTTGATTTGCAGCGTGGTATTGCAACATGTTTTCTTCAAATCAATTACTTCTTACGGTAGATGGGTACATGGTTGACTCAATAGCGCGCGGTTGGTGTTAAGTATGAGATTCATCACTGGGTGCTATTGGGTCTATCACGCTTCTCACAAGCGTCGTTTTGGATTAATACAATTTGGATTGAATTTCTTTTTTATTTTCTTAGAACAGTAAATACTTAAGCATAGGCTGCATTTATGGTATGTGCACTATCAACTCAACAATGCACAATTGATGTTGTCATTTATATTCATCACTGGGTATTGTTGGGTTGGAAAATGCCATGTGTTTTCTTCGTTGAGGTTAGCATTTATTATTTAAATACTAATCTCGTGTTGGTGGAGAGTTTCCAGTTGCTGTGTATATGTCTGGTTACTGGGTTTTCTCCTCCAGTATGGGATGGGTTTTCGTCGATCTTTACGAAGTATATGTTGCTGTTCAGCTTCTCTGTGGCTTTAACATTATGATAGGTTGTTAAAGCTAAGGAGTGGTTGATTTGCAGCGTGGTATTGCAACATGTTTTCTTCAAATCAATTACTTCTTACGGTAGATGGGTACATGGTTGACTCAATAGCGCGCGGTTGGTGTTAAGTATGAGATTCATCACTGGGTGCTATTGGGTCTATCACGCTTCTCACAAGCGTCGTTTTGGATTAATACAATTTGGATTGAATTTCTTTTTTATTTTCTTAGAACAGTAAATACTTAAGCATAGGCTGCATTTATGGTATGTGCACTATCAACTCAACAATGCACAATTGATGTTGTCATTTATATTCATCAATGGGTATTGTTGGGTTGGAAAATGCCATGTGTTTTCTTCGTTCAGGTTAGAATTTATTATTTTACATCTGTATGTTTTGCGTGTATTTGTTGTTGCCGTGCTGTGATTGGTCAGAAATAATAGCTCCGTCCAATCGCGTGTCTGCATTTGTTTACATTTCTGTTGCGCTTTCTACGTTTGTATATATAGCAAGGTGTAATGGTGTTTGATGGTGCAGTGGTATCTGAGTTGCAGTGCAGTGTTGGAGACCTGTGGTATGGTTTTATTTTATTTTGTAATTTGTTAAATACTAATCTCGTGTTGGGGGAGAGTTTCCAGTTGCTGTGTATATGTCTGGTTACTGGGTTGTCTCCTCCAGTATGGGATGGGTTTTCGTCGATCTTTACGAAGTATATGTTGCTGTTCAGCCTCTCTGTGGCTTTAACATTATGATAGGTTGTTAAAGCTAAGGAGTGGTTGATTTGCAGCGTGGTATTGCAACATGTTTTCTTCAAATCAATTACTTCTTACGGTAGATGGGTACATGGTTGACTCAATAGCGCGCGGTTGGTGTTAAGTATGAGATTCATCACTGGGAGCTATTGGGTCTATCACGCTTCTCACAAGCGTCGTTTTGGATTAATACAATTTGGATTGAATTTCTTTTTTATTTTCTTAGAACAGTAAATACTTAAGCATAGGCTGCATTTATGGTATGTGCACTATCAACTCAACAATGCACAATTGATGTTGTCATTTATATTCATCACTGGGTATTGTTGGGTTGGAAAATGCCATGTGTTTTCTTCGTTGAGGTTAGCATTTATTATTTTACATCTGTATGTTGCGTTTATTTGTTGTTGCCGTGCTGTGATTGGTCAGAAGTAATAGCTTCGTCCAATCGCGTGTCTGCATTTGTTTACATTTCTGTTGCGCTTTCTACGTTTGTATATATAGCAAGGTGTAATGGTGTTTGATGGTGCAGTGGTATCTGAGTTGCAGTGCAGTGTTGGAGACCTGTGGTATGGTTTTATTTTATTTTGTAATTTGCTAAATACTAATCTCGTGTTGGTGGAGAGTTTCCAGTTGCTGTGTATATGTCTGGTTACTGGGTTGTCTCCTCGAGTATGGGGTGGGTTTTCGTCGATCTTTACAAAGTATATGTTGCTGTTCAGCCTCTCTGTGGCTTTAACATTATGATAGGTTGTTAAAGCTAAGGAGTGGTTGATTTGCAGCGTGGTATTGCAACATGTTTTTTTCAAATCAATTACTTCTTACGGTAGATGGGTACATGGTTGACTCAATAGCGCGCGGTTGGTGTTAAGTATGAGATTCATCACTGGGTGCTATTGGGTCTATCACGCTTCTCACAAGCGTCGTTTTGGATTAATACAATTTGGATTGAATTCCTTTTTTTTTTCTTAGAACAGTAAATACTTAAGCATAGGCTGCATTTATGGTATGTGCACTATCAACTCAACAATGCACAATTGATGTTGTCATTTATATTCATCACTGGCTATTGTTGGGATGGAAAATGCCATGTGTTTTCTTCGTTCAGGTTAGAATTTATTATTTTACATCTGTATGTTTTGCGTGTATTTGTTGTTGCCGTGCTGTGATTGGTCGGAAGTAATAGCTCCGTCCAATCGCGTGTCTGCATTTGTTTACATTTCTGTTGCGCTTTCTACGTTTGTATATATAGCAAGGTGTAATGGTGTTTGATGGTGCAGTGGTATCTGAGTTGCAGTGCAGTGTTGGAGACCTGTGGTATGGTTTTATTTTATTTTGTAATTTGTTAAATACTAATCTCGTGTTGGTGGAGAGTTTCCAGTTGCTGTGTATATGTCTGGTTACTGGGTTGTCTCCTCCAGTATGGGATGGGTTTTCGTCGATCTTTACGAAGTATATGTTGCTGTTCAGCCTCTCTGTGGCTTTAACATTATGATAGGTTGTTAAAGCTAAGGAGTGGTTGATTTGCAGCGTGGTATTGCAACATGTTTTCTTCAAATCAATTACTTCTTACGGTAGATGGGTACATGGTTGACTCAATAGCGCGCGGTTGGTGTTAAGTATGAGATTCATCACTGGGTGCTATTGGGTCTATCACGCTTCTCACAAGCGTCGTTTTGGATTAATACAATTTGGATTGAATTTCTTTTTTTATTTTCTTAGAACAGTAAATACTTAAGCATAGGCTGCATTTATGGTATGTGCACTATCAACTCAACAATGCACAATTGATGTTGTCATTTATATTCATCACTGGGTATTTTTGGGTTGGAAAATGCCATGTGTTTTCTTCGTTGAGGGTAGCATTTATTATTTTACATCTGTATGTTGCGTTTATTTGTTGTTGCCGTGCTGTGATTGGTCAGAAGTAATAGCTTCGTCCAATCGCGTGTCTGCATTTGTTTACATTTCTGTTGCGCTTTCTACGTTTGTATATATATATCAAGGTGTAATGGTGTTTGATGGTGAAGTGGTATCTGATTTGCAGTACAGTGTTGGAGACCTGTGGTATGGTTTTATTTTATTTTGTAATTTGTTAAATACTAATCTCGTGTTGGTGGAGAGTTTCCAGTTGCTGTGTATATGTCTGGTTACTGGGTTGTCTCCTCCAGTATGGGATGGGTTTTCGTCGATCTTTACGAAGTATATGTTGCTGTTCAGCCTCTCTGTGGCTTTAACATTATGATAGGTTGTTAAAGCTAAGGAGTGGTTGATTTGTAGCGTGGTATTGCAACATGTTTTCTTCAAATCAATTACTTCTTACGGTAGATGGGTACATGGTTGACTCAATAGCGCGCGGTTGGTGTTAAGTATGAGATTCATCACTGGTTGTCTCCTCCAGTATGGGATGGGTTTTCGTCGATCTTTACGAAGTATGTGTTGCTGTTCAGCCTCTCTGTGGCTTTAACATTATGATAGGTTGTTAAAGCTAAGGAGTGGTTGATTTGGAGCGTGGTATTGCAACATGTTTTCTTCAAATCAATTACTTCTTACGGTAGATGGGTACATGGTTGACTCAATAGCGCGCGGTTGGTGTTAAGTATGAGATTCATCACTGGGTGCTATTGGGTCTATCACGCTTCTCACAAGCGTCGTTTTGGATTAATACAATTTGGATTGAATTTCTTTTTTATTTTCTTAGAACAGTAAATACTTAAGCATAGGCTGCATTTATGGTATGTGCACTATCAACTCAACAATGCACAATTGATGTTGTCATTTATATTCATCACTGGGTATTGTTGGGTTGGAAAATGCCATGTGTTTTCTTCGTTGAGGGTAGCATTTATTATTTTACATCTGTATGTTTTGCGTGTATTTGTTGTTGCCGTGCTGTGATTGGTCAGAAGTAATAGCTCCGTCCAATCGCGTGTCTGCATTTGTTTACATTTCTGTTGCGCTTTCTACGTTTGTATATATAGCAAGGTGTAATGGTGTTTGATGGTGCAGTGGTATCTGAGGTGCAGTGCAGTGTTGGAGACCTGTGGTATGGTTTTATTTTATTTTGTAATTTGTTAAATACTAATCTCGTGTTGGTGGAGAGTTTCCAGTTGCTGTGTATATGTCTGGTTACTGGGTTGTCTCCTCCAGTATGGGATGGGTTTTCGTCGATCTTTACGAAGTATATGTAGCTGTTCGGCCTCTCTGTGGCTTTAACATTATGATAGGTTGTTAAAGCTAAGGAGTGGTTGATTTGCAGCGTGGTATTGCAACATGTTTTCTTCAAATCAATTACTTCTTACGGTAGATGGGTACATGGTTGACTCAATAGCGCGCGGTTGGTGTTAAGTATGAGATTCATCACTGGGTGCTATTGGGTCTATCACGCTTCTCACAAGCGTCGTTTTGGATTAATGCAATTTGGATTGAATTTCTTTTTTATTTTCTTAGAATAGTAAATGCTTAAGCATAGGCTGCATTTATGGTATGTGCACTATCAACTCAACAATGCACAATTGATGTTGTCATTTATATTCATCACTGGGTATTGTTGGGTTGGAAAATGCCATGTGTTTTCTTCGTTCAGGTTAGAATTTATTATTTTACATCTGTATGTTTTGCTTGCATTTGTTGTTGCCGTGCTGTGATTGGTCAGAAATAGTAGCTCCGTCCAATCGCGTGTCTGCCTTTGTTTACATTTCTGTTGCGCTGTCTACGTTTGTATATATAGCAAGGTGTAATGGTGTTTGATGGTGCAGTGGTATCTGAGTTGCAGTGCAGTGTTGGAGACCTGTGGTATGGTTTTATTTTATTTTGTAATTTGTTAAATACTAATCTCGTGTTGGGGGAGAGTTTCCAGTTGCTGTGTATATGTCTGGTTACTGGGTTGTCTCCTCCAGTATGGGATGGGTTTTCGTCGATCTTTACGAAGTATATGTTGCTGTTCAGCCTCTCTGTGGCTTTAACATTATGATAGGTTGTTAAAGCTAAGGAGTGGTTGATTTGCAGCGTGGTATTGCAACATGTTTTCTTCAAATCAATTACTTCTTACGGTAGATGGGTACATGGTTGACTCAATAGCGCGCGGTTGGTGTTAAGTATGAGATTCATCACTGGGTGCTATTGGGTCTATCACGCTTCTCACAAGCGTCGTTTTGGATTAATACAATTTGAATTGAATTTCTTTTTTATTTTCTTAAAACAGTAAATACTTAAGCATAGGCTGCATTTATGGTATGTGCACTATCAACTCAACAATGCACAATTGATGTTGTCATTTATATTCATCACTGGGTATTGTTGGGTTGGAAAATGCCATGTGTTTTCTTCGTTGAGGGTAGCATTTATTATTTTACATCTGTATGTTGCGTTTATTTGTTGTTGCCGTGCTGTGATTGGTCAGAAGTAATAGCTTCGTCCAATCGCGTGTCTGCATTTGTTTACATTTCTGTTGCGCTTTCTACGTTTGTATATATAGCAAAGTGTAATGGTGTTTGATGGTGCAGTGGTATCTGAGTTGCAGTGCAGTGTTGGAGACCTGTGGTATGGTTTTATTTTATTTTGTAATTTGTTAAATACTAATCTCGTGTTGGTGGAGAGTTTCCAGTTGCTGTGTATATGTCTGGTTACTGGGTTGTCTCCTCCAGTATGGGATGGGATTTCGTCGATCTTTACGAAGTATATGTAGCTGTTCGGCCTCTCTGTGGCTTTAACATTATGATAGGTTGTTAAAGCTAAGGAGTGGTTGATTTGTAGCGTGGTATTGCAACATGTTTTCTTCAAATCAATTACTTCTTACGGTAGATGGGTACATGGTTGACTCAATAGCGCGCGGTTGGTGTTAAGTATGAGATTCATCACTGGGTGCTATTGGGTCTATCACGCTTCTCACAAGCGTCGTTTTGGATTAATACAATTTGGATTGAATTTCTTTTTTATTTTCTTAGAACAGTAAATACTTAAGCATAGGCTGCATTTATGGTATGTGCACTATCAACTCAACAATGCACAATTGATGTTGTCATTTATATTCATCACTGGGTATTGTTGGGTTGGAAAATGCCATGTGTTTTCTTCGTTGAGGTTAGCATTTATTATTTAAATACTAATCTCGTGTTGGTGGAGAGTTTCCAGTTGCTGTGTATATGTCTGGTTACTGGGTTTTCTCCTCCAGTATGGGATGGGTTTTCGTCGATCTTTACGAAGTATATGTTGCTGTTCAGCCTCTCTGTGGCTTTAACATTATGATAGGTTGTTAAAGCTAAGGAGTGGTTGATTTGGAGCGTGGTATTGCAACATGTTTTCTTCAAATCAATTACTTCTTACGGTAGATGGGTACATGGTTGACTCAATAGCGCGCGGTTGGTGTTAAGTATGAGATTCATCACTGGGTGCTATTGGGTCTATCACGCTTCTCACAAGCGTCGTTTTGGATTAATACAATTTGGATTGAATTTCTTTTTTATTTTCTTAGAACAGTAAATACTTAAGCATAGGCTGCATTTATGGTATGTGCACTATCAACTCAACAATGCACAATTGATGTTGTCATTTATATTCATCACTGGGTATTGTTGGGTTGGAAAATGCCATGTGTTTTCTTCGTTGAGGGTAGCATTTATTATTTTACATCTGTATGTTGCGTTTATTTGTTGTTGCCGTGCTGTGATTGGTCAGAAGTAATAGCTTCGTCCAATCGCGTGTCTGCATTTGTTTACATTTCTGTTGCGCTTTCTACGTTTGTATATATAGCAAAGTGTAATGGTATTTGATGGTGCAGTGGTATCTGAGTTGCAGTGCAGTGTTGGAGACCTGTGGTATGGTTTTATTTTATTTTGTAATTTGTTAAATACTAATCTCGTGTTGGTGGAGAGTTTCCAGTTGCTGTGTATATGTCTGGTTACTGGGTTGTCTCCTCCAGTATGGGATGGGATTTCGTCGATCTTTACGAAGTATATGTAGCTGTTCAGCCTCTCTGTGGCTTTAACATTATGATAGGTTGTTAAAGCTAAGGAGTGGTTGATTTGCAGCGTGGTATTGCAACATGTTTTCTTCAAATCAATTACTTCTTACGGTAGATGGGTACATGGTTGACTCAATAGCGCGCGGTTGGTGTTAAGTATGAGATTCATCACTGGGTGCTATTGGGTCTATCACGCTTCTCACAAGCGTCGTTTTGGATTAATACAATTTGGATTGAATTTCTTTTTTATTTTCTTAGAACAGCAAATACTTAAGCATAGGCTGCATTTATGGTATGTGCACTATCAACTCAACAATGCACAATTGATGTTGTCATTTATATTCATCACTGGGTATTGTTGGGTTGGAAAATGCCATGTGTTTTCTTCGTTGAGGTTAGCATTTATTATTTTACATCTGTATGTTGCGTTTATTTGTTGTTGCCGTGCTGTGATTGGTCAGAAGTAATAGCTTCGTCCAATCGCGTGTCTGCATTTGTTTACATTTCTGTTGCGCTTTCTACGTTTGTATATATAGCAAGGTGTAATGGTGTTTGATGGTGCAGTGGTATCTGAGTTGCAGTGCAGTGTTGGAGACCTGTGGTATGGTTTTATTTTATTTTGTAATTTGCTAAATACTAATCTCGTGTTGGTGGAGAGTTTCCAGTTGCTGTGTATATGTCTGGTTACTGGGTTGTCTCCTCGAGTATGGGGTGGGTTTTCGTCGATCTTTACAAAGTATCTGTTGCTGTTCAGCCTCTCTGTGGCCTTAACATTATGATAGGTTGTTAAAGCTAAGGAGTGGTTGATTTGCAGCGTGGTATTGCAACATGTTTTTTTCAAATCAATTACTTCTTACGGTAGATGGGTACATGGTTGACTCAATAGCGCGCGGTTGGTGTTAAGTATGAGATTCATCACTGGGTGCTATTGGGTCTATCACGCTTCTCACAAGCGTCGTTTTGGATTAATACAATTTGGATTGAATTTCTTTTTTATTTTCTTAGAACAGTAAATACTTAAGCATAGGCTGCATTTATGGTATGTGCACTATCAACTCAACAATGCACAATTGATGTTGTCATTTATATTCATCAATGGGTATTGTTGGGTTGGAAAATGCCATGTGTTTTCTTCGTTCAGGTTAGAATTTATTATTTTACATCTGTATGTTTTGCGTGTATTTGTTGTTGCCGTGCTGTGATTGGTCAGAAATAATAGCTCCGTCCAATCGCGTGTCTGCATTTGTTTACATTTCTGTTGCGCTTTCTACGTTTGTATATATAGCAAGGTGTAATGGTGTTTGATGGTGCAGTGGTATCTGAGTTGCAGTGCAGTGTTGGAGACCTGTGGTATGGTTTTATTTTATTTTGTAATTTGTTAAATACTAATCTCGTGTTGGGGGAGAGTTTCCAGTTGCTGTGTATATGTCTGGTTACTGGGTTGTCTCCTCCAGTATGGGATGGGTTTTCGTCGATCTTTACGAAGTATATGTTGCTGCTCAGCCTTTCTGTGGCTTTAACATTATGATAGGTTGTTAAAGCTAAGGAGTGGTTGATTTGCAGCGTGGTATTGCAACATGTTTTCTTCAAATCAATTACTTCTTACGGTAGATGGGTACATGGTTGACTCAATAGCGCGCGGTTGGTGTTAAGTATGAGATTCATCACTGGGTGCTATTGGGTCTATCACGCTTCTCACAAGCGTCGTTTTGGATTAATACAATTTGGATTGAATTTCTTTTTTATTTTCTTAGAACAGTAAATACTTAAGCATAGGCTGCATTTATGGTATGTGCACTATCAACTCAACAATGCACAATTGATGTTGTCATTTATATTCATCACTGGGTATTGTTGGGTTGGAAAATGCCATGTGTTTTCTTCGTTGAGGTTAGCATTTATTATTTAAATACTAATCTCGTGTTGGTGGAGAGTTTCCAGTTGCTGTGTATATGTCTGGTTACTGGGTTTTCTCCTCCAGTATGGGATGGGTTTTCGTCGATCTTTACGAAGTATATGTTGCTGTTCAGCTTCTCTGTGGCTTTAACATTATGATAGGTTGTTAAAGCTAAGGAGTGGTTGATTTGCAGCGTGGTATTGCAACATGTTTTCTTCAAATCAATTACTTCTTACGGTAGATGGGTACATGGTTGACTCAATAGCGCGCGGTTGGTGTTAAGTATGAGATTCATCACTGGGTGCTATTGGGTCTATCACGCTTCTCACAAGCGTCGTTTTGGATTAATACAATTTGGATTGAATTTCTTTTTTATTTTCTTAGAACAGTAAATACTTAAGCATAGGCTGCATTTATGGTATGTGCACTATCAACTCAACAATGCACAATTGATGTTGTCATTTATATTCATCAATGGGTATTGTTGGGTTGGAAAATGCCATGTGTTTTCTTCGTTCAGGTTAGAATTTATTATTTTACATCTGTATGTTTTGCGTGTATTTGTTGTTGCCGTGCTGTGATTGGTCAGAAATAATAGCTCCGTCCAATCGCGTGTCTGCATTTGTTTACATTTCTGTTGCGCTTTCTACGTTTGTATATATAGCAAGGTGTAATGGTGTTTGATGGTGCAGTGGTATCTGAGTTGCAGTGCAGTGTTGGAGACCTGTGGTATGGTTTTATTTTATTTTGTAATTTGTTAAATACTAATCTCGTGTTGGGGGAGAGTTTCCAGTTGCTGTGTATATGTCTGGTTACTGGGTTGTCTCCTCCAGTATGGGATGGGTTTTCGTCGATCTTTACGAAGTATATGTTGCTGTTCAGCCTCTCTGTGGCTTTAACATTATGATAGGTTGTTAAAGCTAAGGAGTGGTTGATTTGCAGCGTGGTATTGCAACATGTTTTCTTCAAATCAATTACTTCTTACGGTAGATGGGTACATGGTTGACTCAATAGCGCGCGGTTGGTGTTAAGTATGAGATTCATCACTGGGAGCTATTGGGTCTATCACGCTTCTCACAAGCGTCGTTTTGGATTAATACAATTTGGATTGAATTTCTTTTTTATTTTCTTAGAACAGTAAATACTTAAGCATAGGCTGCATTTATGGTATGTGCACTATCAACTCAACAATGCACAATTGATGTTGTCATTTATATTCATCACTGGGTATTGTTGGGTTGGAAAATGCCATGTGTTTTCTTCGTTGAGGTTAGCATTTATTATTTTACATCTGTATGTTGCGTTTATTTGTTGTTGCCGTGCTGTGATTGGTCAGAAGTAATAGCTTCGTCCAATCGCGTGTCTGCATTTGTTTACATTTCTGTTGCGCTTTCTACGTTTGTATATATAGCAAGGTGTAATGGTGTTTGATGGTGCAGTGGTATCTGAGTTGCAGTGCAGTGTTGGAGACCTGTGGTATGGTTTTATTTTATTTTGTAATTTGCTAAATACTAATCTCGTGTTGGTGGAGAGTTTCCAGTTGCTGTGTATATGTCTGGTTACTGGGTTGTCTCCTCGAGTATGGGGTGGGTTTTCGTCGATCTTTACAAAGTATATGTTGCTGTTCAGCCTCTCTGTGGCTTTAACATTATGATAGGTTGTTAAAGCTAAGGAGTGGTTGATTTGCAGCGTGGTATTGCAACATGTTTTTTTCAAATCAATTACTTCTTACGGTAGATGGGTACATGGTTGACTCAATAGCGCGCGGTTGGTGTTAAGTATGAGATTCATCACTGGGTGCTATTGGGTCTATCACGCTTCTCACAAGCGTCGTTTTGGATTAATACAATTTGGATTGAATTCCTTTTTTTTTTCTTAGAACAGTAAATACTTAAGCATAGGCTGCATTTATGGTATGTGCACTATCAACTCAACAATGCACAATTGATGTTGTCATTTATATTCATCACTGGCTATTGTTGGGATGGAAAATGCCATGTGTTTTCTTCGTTCAGGTTAGAATTTATTATTTTACATCTGTATGTTTTGCGTGTATTTGTTGTTGCCGTGCTGTGATTGGTCGGAAGTAATAGCTCCGTCCAATCGCGTGTCTGCATTTGTTTACATTTCTGTTGCGCTTTCTACGTTTGTATATATAGCAAGGTGTAATGGTGTTTGATGGTGCAGTGGTATCTGAGTTGCAGTGCAGTGTTGGAGACCTGTGGTATGGTTTTATTTTATTTTGTAATTTGTTAAATACTAATCTCGTGTTGGTGGAGAGTTTCCAGTTGCTGTGTATATGTCTGGTTACTGGGTTGTCTCCTCCAGTATGGGATGGGTTTTCGTCGATCTTTACGAAGTATATGTTGCTGTTCAGCCTCTCTGTGGCTTTAACATTATGATAGGTTGTTAAAGCTAAGGAGTGGTTGATTTGCAGCGTGGTATTGCAACATGTTTTCTTCAAATCAATTACTTCTTACGGTAGATGGGTACATGGTTGACTCAATAGCGCGCGGTTGGTGTTAAGTATGAGATTCATCACTGGGTGCTATTGGGTCTATCACGCTTCTCACAAGCGTCGTTTTGGATTAATACAATTTGGATTGAATTTCTTTTTTTATTTTCTTAGAACAGTAAATACTTAAGCATAGGCTGCATTTATGGTATGTGCACTATCAACTCAACAATGCACAATTGATGTTGTCATTTATATTCATCACTGGGTATTTTTGGGTTGGAAAATGCCATGTGTTTTCTTCGTTGAGGGTAGCATTTATTATTTTACATCTGTATGTTGCGTTTATTTGTTGTTGCCGTGCTGTGATTGGTCAGAAGTAATAGCTTCGTCCAATCGCGTGTCTGCATTTGTTTACATTTCTGTTGCGCTTTCTACGTTTGTATATATATATCAAGGTGTAATGGTGTTTGATGGTGAAGTGGTATCTGATTTGCAGTACAGTGTTGGAGACCTGTGGTATGGTTTTATTTTATTTTGTAATTTGTTAAATACTAATCTCGTGTTGGTGGAGAGTTTCCAGTTGCTGTGTATATGTCTGGTTACTGGGTTGTCTCCTCCAGTATGGGATGGGTTTTCGTCGATCTTTACGAAGTATATGTTGCTGTTCAGCCTCTCTGTGGCTTTAACATTATGATAGGTTGTTAAAGCTAAGGAGTGGTTGATTTGTAGCGTGGTATTGCAACATGTTTTCTTCAAATCAATTACTTCTTACGGTAGATGGGTACATGGTTGACTCAATAGCGCGCGGTTGGTGTTAAGTATGAGATTCATCACTGGTTGTCTCCTCCAGTATGGGATGGGTTTTCGTCGATCTTTACGAAGTATGTGTTGCTGTTCAGCCTCTCTGTGGCTTTAACATTATGATAGGTTGTTAAAGCTAAGGAGTGGTTGATTTGGAGCGTGGTATTGCAACATGTTTTCTTCAAATCAATTACTTCTTACGGTAGATGGGTACATGGTTGACTCAATAGCGCGCGGTTGGTGTTAAGTATGAGATTCATCACTGGGTGCTATTGGGTCTATCACGCTTCTCACAAGCGTCGTTTTGGATTAATACAATTTGGATTGAATTTCTTTTTTATTTTCTTAGAACAGTAAATACTTAAGCATAGGCTGCATTTATGGTATGTGCACTATCAACTCAACAATGCACAATTGATGTTGTCATTTATATTCATCACTGGGTATTGTTGGGTTGGAAAATGCCATGTGTTTTCTTCGTTGAGGGTAGCATTTATTATTTTACATCTGTATGTTTTGCGTGTATTTGTTGTTGCCGTGCTGTGATTGGTCAGAAGTAATAGCTCCGTCCAATCGCGTGTCTGCATTTGTTTACATTTCTGTTGCGCTTTCTACGTTTGTATATATAGCAAGGTGTAATGGTGTTTGATGGTGCAGTGGTATCTGAGGTGCAGTGCAGTGTTGGAGACCTGTGGTATGGTTTTATTTTATTTTGTAATTTGTTAAATACTAATCTCGTGTTGGTGGAGAGTTTCCAGTTGCTGTGTATATGTCTGGTTACTGGGTTGTCTCCTCCAGTATGGGATGGGTTTTCGTCGATCTTTACGAAGTATATGTAGCTGTTCGGCCTCTCTGTGGCTTTAACATTATGATAGGTTGTTAAAGCTAAGGAGTGGTTGATTTGCAGCGTGGTATTGCAACATGTTTTCTTCAAATCAATTACTTCTTACGGTAGATGGGTACATGGTTGACTCAATAGCGCGCGGTTGGTGTTAAGTATGAGATTCATCACTGGGTGCTATTGGGTCTATCACGCTTCTCACAAGCGTCGTTTTGGATTAATGCAATTTGGATTGAATTTCTTTTTTATTTTCTTAGAATAGTAAATGCTTAAGCATAGGCTGCATTTATGGTATGTGCACTATCAACTCAACAATGCACAATTGATGTTGTCATTTATATTCATCAATGGGTATTGTTGGGTTGGAAAATGCCATGTGTTTTCTTCGTTCAGGTTAGAATTTATTATTTTACATCTGTATGTTTTGCTTGCATTTGTTGTTGCCGTGCTGTGATTGGTCAGAAATAGTAGCTCCGTCCAATCGCGTGTCTGCCTTTGTTTACATTTCTGTTGCGCTGTCTACGTTTGTATATATAGCAAGGTGTAATGGTGTTTGATGGTGCAGTGGTATCTGAGTTGCAGTGCAGTGTTGGAGACCTGTGGTATGGTTTTATTTTATTTTGTAATTTGTTAAATACTAATCTCGTGTTGGGGGAGAGTTTCCAGTTGCTGTGTATATGTCTGGTTACTGGGTTGTCTCCTCCAGTATGGGATGGGTTTTCGTCGATCTTTACGAAGTATATGTTGCTGTTCAGCCTCTCTGTGGCTTTAACATTATGATAGGTTGTTAAAGCTAAGGAGTGGTTGATTTGCAGCGTGGTATTGCAACATGTTTTCTTCAAATCAATTACTTCTTACGGTAGATGGGTACATGGTTGACTCAATAGCGCGCGGTTGGTGTTAAGTATGAGATTCATCACTGGGTGCTATTGGGTCTATCACGCTTCTCACAAGCGTCGTTTTGGATTAATACAATTTGAATTGAATTTCTTTTTTATTTTCTTAAAACAGTAAATACTTAAGCATAGGCTGCATTTATGGTATGTGCACTATCAACTCAACAATGCACAATTGATGTTGTCATTTATATTCATCACTGGGTATTGTTGGGTTGGAAAATGCCATGTGTTTTCTTCGTTGAGGGTAGCATTTATTATTTTACATCTGTATGTTGCGTTTATTTGTTGTTGCCGTGCTGTGATTGGTCAGAAGTAATAGCTTCGTCCAATCGCGTGTCTGCATTTGTTTACATTTCTGTTGCGCTTTCTACGTTTGTATATATAGCAAAGTGTAATGGTGTTTGATGGTGCAGTGGTATCTGAGTTGCAGTGCAGTGTTGGAGACCTGTGGTATGGTTTTATTTTATTTTGTAATTTGTTAAATACTAATCTCGTGTTGGTGGAGAGTTTCCAGTTGCTGTGTATATGTCTGGTTACTGGGTTGTCTCCTCCAGTATGGGATGGGATTTCGTCGATCTTTACGAAGTATATGTAGCTGTTCGGCCTCTCTGTGGCTTTAACATTATGATAGGTTGTTAAAGCTAAGGAGTGGTTGATTTGTAGCGTGGTATTGCAACATGTTTTCTTCAAATCAATTACTTCTTACGGTAGATGGGTACATGGTTGACTCAATAGCGCGCGGTTGGTGTTAAGTATGAGATTCATCACTGGGTGCTATTGGGTCTATCACGCTTCTCACAAGCGTCGTTTTGGATTAATACAATTTGGATTGAATTTCTTTTTTATTTTCTTAGAACAGTAAATACTTAAGCATAGGCTGCATTTATGGTATGTGCACTATCAACTCAACAATGCACAATTGATGTTGTCATTTATATTCATCACTGGGTATTGTTGGGTTGGAAAATGCCATGTGTTTTCTTCGTTGAGGTTAGCATTTATTATTTAAATACTAATCTCGTGTTGGTGGAGAGTTTCCAGTTGCTGTGTATATGTCTGGTTACTGGGTTTTCTCCTCCAGTATGGGATGGGTTTTCGTCGATCTTTACGAAGTATATGTTGCTGTTCAGCCTCTCTGTGGCTTTAACATTATGATAGGTTGTTAAAGCTAAGGAGTGGTTGATTTGGAGCGTGGTATTGCAACATGTTTTCTTCAAATCAATTACTTCTTACGGTAGATGGGTACATGGTTGACTCAATAGCGCGCGGTTGGTGTTAAGTATGAGATTCATCACTGGGTGCTATTGGGTCTATCACGCTTCTCACAAGCGTCGTTTTGGATTAATACAATTTGGATTGAATTTCTTTTTTATTTTCTTAGAACAGTAAATACTTAAGCATAGGCTGCATTTATGGTATGTGCACTATCAACTCAACAATGCACAATTGATGTTGTCATTTATATTCATCACTGGGTATTGTTGGGTTGGAAAATGCCATGTGTTTTCTTCGTTGAGGGTAGCATTTATTATTTTACATCTGTATGTTGCGTTTATTTGTTGTTGCCGTGCTGTGATTGGTCAGAAGTAATAGCTTCGTCCAATCGCGTGTCTGCATTTGTTTACATTTCTGTTGCGCTTTCTACGTTTGTATATATAGCAAAGTGTAATGGTATTTGATGGTGCAGTGGTATCTGAGTTGCAGTGCAGTGTTGGAGACCTGTGGTATGGTTTTATTTTATTTTGTAATTTGTTAAATACTAATCTCGTGTTGGTGGAGAGTTTCCAGTTGCTGTGTATATGTCTGGTTACTGGGTTGTCTCCTCCAGTATGGGATGGGATTTCGTCGATCTTTACGAAGTATATGTAGCTGTTCAGCCTCTCTGTGGCTTTAACATTATGATAGGTTGTTAAAGCTAAGGAGTGGTTGATTTGCAGCGTGGTATTGCAACATGTTTTCTTCAAATCAATTACTTCTTACGGTAGATGGGTACATGGTTGACTCAATAGCGCGCGGTTGGTGTTAAGTATGAGATTCATCACTGGGTGCTATTGGGTCTATCACGCTTCTCACAAGCGTCGTTTTGGATTAATACAATTTGGATTGAATTTCTTTTTTATTTTCTTAGAACAGCAAATACTTAAGCATAGGCTGCATTTATGGTATGTGCACTATCAACTCAACAATGCACAATTGATGTTGTCATTTATATTCATCACTGGGTATTGTTGGGTTGGAAAATGCCATGTGTTTTCTTCGTTGAGGTTAGCATTTATTATTTTACATCTGTATGTTGCGTTTATTTGTTGTTGCCGTGCTGTGATTGGTCAGAAGTAATAGCTTCGTCCAATCGCGTGTCTGCATTTGTTTACATTTCTGTTGCGCTTTCTACGTTTGTATATATAGCAAGGTGTAATGGTGTTTGATGGTGCAGTGGTATCTGAGTTGCAGTGCAGTGTTGGAGACCTGTGGTATGGTTTTATTTTATTTTGTAATTTGCTAAATACTAATCTCGTGTTGGTGGAGAGTTTCCAGTTGCTGTGTATATGTCTGGTTACTGGGTTGTCTCCTCGAGTATGGGGTGGGTTTTCGTCGATCTTTACAAAGTATCTGTTGCTGTTCAGCCTCTCTGTGGCCTTAACATTATGATAGGTTGTTAAAGCTAAGGAGTGGTTGATTTGCAGCGTGGTATTGCAACATGTTTTTTTCAAATCAATTACTTCTTACGGTAGATGGGTACATGGTTGACTCAATAGCGCGCGGTTGGTGTTAAGTATGAGATTCATCACTGGGTGCTATTGGGTCTATCACGCTTCTCACAAGCGTCGTTTTGGATTAATACAATTTGGATTGAATTCCTTTTTTTTTCTTAGAACAGTAAATACTTAAGCATAGGCTGCATTTATGGTATGTGCACTATCAACTCAACAATGCACAATTGATGTTGTCATTTATATTCATCACTGGGTATTGTTGGGATGGTAAATGCCATGTGTTTTCTTCGTTCAGGTTAGAATTTATTATTTTACATCTGTATGTTTTCGAGTATTTGTTGTTGCCGTGCTGTGATTGGTCGGAAGTAATAGCTCCGTCCAATCGCGTGTCTGCATTTGTTTACATTTCTGTTGCGCTTTCTACGTTTGTATATATAGCAAGGTGTAATGGTGTTTGATGGTGCAGTGGTATCTGAGTTGCAGTGCAGTGTTGGAGACCTGTGGTATGGTTTTATTTTATTTTGTAATTTGTTAAATACTAATCTCGTGTTGGGGGAGAGTTTCCAGTTGCTGTGTATATGTCTGGTTACTGGGTTGTCTCCTCCAGTATGGGATGGGTTTTCGTCGATCTTTACGAAGTATATGTTGCTGTTCAGCCTCTCTGTGGCTTTAACATTATGATAGGTTGTTAAAGCTAAGGAGTGGTTGATTTGCAGCGTGGTATTGCAACATGTTTTCTTCAAATCAATTACTTCTTACGGTAGATGGGTACATGGTTGACTCAATAGCGCGCGGTTGGTGTTAAGTATGAGATTCATCACTGGGTGCTATTGGGTCTATCACGCTTCTCACAAGCGTCGTTTTGGATTAATACAATTTGGATTGAATTTCTTTTTTATTTTCTTAGAACAGTAAATACTTAAGCATAGGCTGCATTTATGGTATGTGCACTATCAACTCAACAATGCACAATTGATGTTGTCATTTATATTCATCACTGGGTATTGTTGGGTTGGAAAATGCCATGTGTTTTCTTCGTTGAGGTTAGCATTTATTATTTAAATACTAATCTCGTGTTGGTGGAGAGTTTCCAGTTGCTGTGTATATGTCTGGTTACTGGGTTTTCTCCTCCAGTATGGGATGGGTTTTCGTCGATCTTTACGAAGTATATGTTGCTGTTCAGCCTCTCTGTGGCTTTAACATTATGATAGGTTGTTAAAGCTAAGGAGTGGTTGATTTGCAGCGTGGTATTGCAACATGTTTTCTTCAAATCAATTACTTCTTACGGTAGATGGGTACATGGTTGACTCAATAGCGCGCGGTTGGTGTTAAGTATGAGATTCATCACTGGGTGCTATTGGGTCTATCACGCTTCTCACAAGCGTCGTTTTGGATTAATACAATTTGGATTGAATTTCTTTTTTATTTTCTTAGAACAGTAAATACTTAAGCATAGGCTGCATTTATGGTATGTGCACTATCAACTCAACAATGCACAATTGATGTTGTCATTTATATTCATCACTGGGTATTGTTGGGATGGAAAATGCCATGTGTTTTCTTCGTTCAGGTTAGAATTTATTATTTTACATCTGTATGTTTTGCGTGTATTTGTTGTTGCCGTGCTGTGATTGGTCAGAAATAATAGCTCCGTCCAATCGCGTGTCTGCATTTGTTTACATTTCTGTTGCGCTTTCTACGTTTGTATATATAGCAAGGTGTAATGGTGTTTGATGGTGCAGTGGTATCTGAGTTGCAGTGCAGTGTTGGAGACCTGTGGTATGGTTTTATTTTATTTTGTAATTTGTTAAATACTAATCTCGTGTTGGGGGAGAGTTTCCAGTTGCTGTGTATATGTCTGGTTACTGGGTTGTCTCCTCCAGTATGGGATGGGTTTTCGTCGATCTTTACGAAGTATATGTTGCTGTTCAGCCTCTCTGTGGCTTTAACATTATGATAGGTTGTTAAAGCTAAGGAGTGGTTGATTTGCAGCGTGGTATTGCAACATGTTTTCTTCAAATCAATTACTTCTTACGGTAGATGGGTAAATGGTTGACTCAATAGCGCGCGGTTGGTGTTAAGTATGAGATTCATCACTGGGTGCTATTGGGTCTATCACGCTTCTCACAAGCGTCGTTTTGGATTAATACAATTTGGATTGAATTTCTTTTTTTATTTTCTTAGAACAGTAAATACTTAAGCATAGGCTGCATTTATGGTATGTGCACTATCAACTCAACAATGCACAATTGATGTTGTCATTTATATTCATCACTGGGTATTGTTGGGTTGGAAAATGCCATGTGTTTTCTTCGTTGAGGTTAGCATTTATTATTTAAATACTAATCTCGTGTTGGTGGAGAGTTTCCAGTTGCTGTGTATATGTCTCGTTACTGGGTTTTCTCCTCCAGTATGGGATGGGTTTTCGTCGATCTTTACGAAGTATATGTTGCTGTTCAGCCTCTCTGTGGCTTTAACATTATGATAGGTTGTTAAAGCTAAGGAGTGGTTGATTTGCAGCGTGGTATTGCAACATGTTTTCTTCAAATCAATTACTTCTTACGGTAGATGGGTACATGGTTGACTCAATAGCGCGCGGTTGGTGTTAAGTATGAGATTCATCACTGGGTGCTATTGGGTCTATCACGCTTCTCACAAGCGTCGTTTTGGATTAATACAATTTGGATTGAATTTCTTTTTTATTTTCTTAGAACAGTAAATACTTAAGCATAGGCTGCATTTATGGTATGTGCACTATCAACTCAACAATGCACAATTGATGTTGTCATTTATATTCATCAATGGGTATTGTTGGGTTGGAAAATGCCATGTGTTTTCTTCGTTCAGGTTAGAATTTATTATTTTACATCTGTATGTTTTGCGTGTATTTGTTGTTGCCGTGCTGTGATTGGTCAGAAATAATAGCTCCGTCCAATCGCGTGTCTGCATTTGTTTACATTTCTGTTGCGCTTTCTACGTTTGTATATATAGCAAGGTGTAATGGTGTTTGATGGTGCAGTGGTATCTGAGTTGCAGTGCAGTGTTGGAGACCTGTGGTATGGTTTTATTTTATTTTGTAATTTGTTAAATACTAATCTCGTGTTGGGGGAGAGTTTCCAGTTGCTGTGTATATGTCTGGTTACTGGGTTGTCTCCTCCAGTATGGGATGGGTTTTCGTCGATCTTTACGAAGTATATGTTGCTGCTCAGCCTTTCTGTGGCTTTAACATTATGATAGGTTGTTAAAGCTAAGGAGTGGTTGATTTGCAGCGTGGTATTGCAACATGTTTTCTTCAAATCAATTACTTCTTACGGTAGATGGGTACATGGTTGACTCAATAGCGCGCGGTTGGTGTTAAGTATGAGATTCATCACTGGGTGCTATTGGGTCTATCACGCTTCTCACAAGCGTCGTTTTGGATTAATACAATTTGGATTGAATTTCTTTTTTATTTTCTTAGAACAGTAAATACTTAAGCATAGGCTGCATTTATGGTATGTGCACTATCAACTCAACAATGCACAATTGATGTTGTCATTTATATTCATCACTGGGTATTGTTGGGTTGGAAAATGCCATGTGTTTTCTTCGTTGAGGTTAGCATTTATTATTTAAATACTAATCTCGTGTTGGTGGAGAGTTTCCAGTTGCTGTGTATATGTCTGGTTACTGGGTTTTCTCCTCCAGTATGGGATGGGTTTTCGTCGATCTTTACGAAGTATATGTTGCTGTTCAGCCTCTCTGTGGCTTTAACATTATGATAGGTTGTTAAAGCTAAGGAGTGGTTGATTTGCAGCGTGGTATTGCAACATGTTTTCTTCAAATCAATTACTTCTTACGGTAGATGGGTACATGGTTGACTCAATAGCGCGCGGTTGGTGTTAAGTATGAGATTCATCACTGGGTGCTATTGGGTCTATCACGCTTCTCACAAGCGTCGTTTTGGATTAATACAATTTGGATTGAATTTCTTTTTTATTTTCTTAGAACAGTAAATACTTAAGCATAGGCTGCATTTATGGTATGTGCACTATCAACTCAACAATGCACAATTGATGTTGTCATTTATATTCATCAATGGGTATTGTTGGGTTGGAAAATGCCATGTGTTTTCTTCGTTCAGGTTAGAATTTATTATTTTACATCTGTATGTTTTGCGTGTATTTGTTGTTGCCGTGCTGTGATTGGTCAGAAATAATAGCTCCGTCCAATCGCGTGTCTGCATTTGTTTACATTTCTGTTGCGCTTTCTACGTTTGTATATATAGCAAGGTGTAATGGTGTTTGATGGTGCAGTGGTATCTGAGTTGCAGTGCAGTGTTGGAGACCTGTGGTATGGTTTTATTTTATTTTGTAATTTGTTAAATACTAATCTCGTGTTGGGGGAGAGCTTCCAGTTGCTGTGTATATGTCTGGTTACTGGGTTGTCTCCTCCAGTATGGGATGGGTTTTCGTCGATCTTTACGAAGTATATGTTGCTGTTCAGCCTCTCTGTGGCTTTAACATTATGATAGGTTGTTAAAGCTAAGGAGTGGTTGATTTGCAGCGTGGTATTGCAACATGTTTTCTTCAAATCAATTACTTCTTACGGTAGATGGGTACATGGTTGACTCAATAGCGCGCGGTTGGTGTTAAGTATGAGATTCATCACTGGGAGCTATTGGGTCTATCACGCTTCTCACAAGCGTCGTTTTGGATTAATACAATTTGGATTGAATTTCTTTTTTATTTTCTTAGAACAGTAAATACTTAAGCATAGGCTGCATTTATGGTATGTGCACTATCAACTCAACAATGCACAATTGATGTTGTCATTTATATTCATCACTGGGTATTGTTGGGTTGGAAAATGCCATGTGTTTTCTTCGTTGAGGTTAGCATTTATTATTTTACATCTGTATGTTGCGTTTATTTGTTGTTGCCGTGCTGTGATTGGTCAGAAGTAATAGCTTCGTCCAATCGCGTGTCTGCATTTGTTTACATTTCTGTTGCGCTTTCTACGTTTGTATATATAGCAAGGTGTAATGGTGTTTGATGGTGCAGTGGTATCTGAGTTGCAGTGCAGTGTTGGAGACCTGTGGTATGGTTTTATTTTATTTTGTAATTTGCTAAATACTAATCTCGTGTTGGTGGAGAGTTTCCAGTTGCTGTGTATATGTCTGGTTACTGGGTTGTCTCCTCGAGTATGGGGTGGGTTTTCGTCGATCTTTACAAAGTATATGTTGCTGTTCAGCCTCTCTGTGGCTTTAACATTATGATAGGTTGTTAAAGCTAAGGAGTGGTTGATTTGCAGCGTGGTATTGCAACATGTTTTTTTCAAATCAATTACTTCTTACGGTAGATGGGTACATGGTTGACTCAATAGCGCGCGGTTGGTGTTAAGTATGAGATTCATCACTGGGTGCTATTGGGTCTATCACGCTTCTCACAAGCGTCGTTTTGGATTAATACAATTTGGATTGAATTCCTTTTTTTTTTCTTAGAACAGTAAATACTTAAGCATAGGCTGCATTTATGGTATGTGCACTATCAACTCAACAATGCACAATTGATGTTGTCATTTATATTCATCACTGGGTATTGTTGGGATGGAAAATGCCATGTGTTTTCTTCGTTCAGGTTAGAATTTATTATTTTACATCTGTATGTTTTGCGTGTATTTGTTGTTGCCGTGCTGTGATTGGTCGGAAGTAATAGCTCCGTCCAATCGCGTGTCTGCATTTGTTTACATTTCTGTTGCGCTTTCTACGTTTGTATATATAGCAAGGTGTAATGGTGTTTGATGGTGCAGTGGTATCTGAGTTGCAGTGCAGTGTTGGAGACCTGTGGTATGGTTTTATTTTATTTTGTAATTTGTTAAAAACTAATCTCGTGTTGGTGGAGAGTTTCCAGTTGCTGTGTATATGTCTGGTTACTGGGTTGTCTCCTCCAGTATGGGATGGGTTTTCGTCGATCTTTACGAAGTATATGTTGCTGTTCAGCCTCTCTGTGGCTTTAACATTATGATAGGTTGTTAAAGCTAAGGAGTGGTTGATTTGCAGCGTGGTATTGCAACATGTTTTCTTCAAATCAATTACTTCTTACGGTAGATGGGTACATGGTTGACTCAATAGCGCGCGGTTGGTGTTAAGTATGAGATTCATCACTGGGTGCTATTGGGTCTATCACGCTTCTCACAAGCGTCGTTTTGGATTAATACAATTTGGATTGAATTTCTTTTTTTATTTTCTTAGAACAGTAAATACTTAAGCATAGGCTGCATTTATGGTATGTGCACTATCAACTCAACAATGCACAATTGATGTTGTCATTTATATTCATCACTGGGTATTTTTGGGTTGGAAAATGCCATGTGTTTTCTTCGTTGAGGGTAGCATTTATTATTTTACATCTGTATGTTGCGTTTATTTGTTGTTGCCGTGCTGTGATTGGTCAGAAGTAATAGCTTCGTCCAATCGCGTGTCTGCATTTGTTTACATTTCTGTTGCGCTTTCTACGTTTGTATATATATATCAAGGTGTAATGGTGTTTGATGGTGAAGTGGTATCTGATTTGCAGTACAGTGTTGGAGACCTGTGGTATGGTTTTATTTTATTTTGTAATTTGTTAAATACTAATCTCGTGTTGGTGGAGAGTTTCCAGTTGCTGTGTATATGTCTGGTTACTGGGTTGTCTCCTCCAGTATGGGATGGGTTTTCGTCGATCTTTACGAAGTATATGTTGCTGTTCAGCCTCTCTGTGGCTTTAACATTATGATAGGTTGTTAAAGCTAAGGAGTGGTTGATTTGTAGCGTGGTATTGCAACATGTTTTCTTCAAATCAATTACTTCTTACGGTAGATGGGTACATGGTTGACTCAATAGCGCGCGGTTGGTGTTAAGTATGAGATTCATCACTGGTTGTCTCCTCCAGTATGGGATGGGTTTTCGTCGATCTTTACGAAGTATGTGTTGCTGTTCAGCCTCTCTGTGGCTTTAACATTATGATAGGTTGTTAAAGCTAAGGAGTGGTTGATTTGGAGCGTGGTATTGCAACATGTTTTCTTCAAATCAATTACTTCTTACGGTAGATGGGTACATGGTTGACTCAATAGCGCGCGGTTGGTGTTAAGTATGAGATTCATCACTGGGTGCTATTGGGTCTATCACGCTTCTCACAAGCGTCGTTTTGGATTAATACAATTTGGATTGAATTTCTTTTTTATTTTCTTAGAACAGTAAATACTTAAGCATAGGCTGCATTTATGGTATGTGCACTATCAACTCAACAATGCACAATTGATGTTGTCATTTATATTCATCACTGGGTATTGTTGGGTTGGAAAATGCCATGTGTTTTCTTCGTTGAGGGTAGCATTTATTATTTTACATCTGTATGTTTTGCGTGTATTTGTTGTTGCCGTGCTGTGATTGGTCAGAAGTAATAGCTCCGTCCAATCGCGTGTCTGCATTTGTTTACATTTCTGTTGCGCTTTCTACGTTTGTATATATAGCAAGGTGTAATGGTGTTTGATGGTGCAGTGGTATCTGAGGTGCAGTGCAGTGTTGGAGACCTGTGGTATGGTTTTATTTTATTTTGTAATTTGTTAAATACTAATCTCGTGTTGGTGGAGAGTTTCCAGTTGCTGTGTATATGTCTGGTTACTGGGTTGTCTCCTCCAGTATGGGATGGGTTTTCGTCGATCTTTACGAAGTATATGTAGCTGTTCGGCCTCTCTGTGGCTTTAACATTATGATAGGTTGTTAAAGCTAAGGAGTGGTTGATTTGCAGCGTGGTATTGCAACATGTTTTCTTCAAATCAATTACTTCTTACGGTAGATGGGTACATGGTTGACTCAATAGCGCGCGGTTGGTGTTAAGTATGAGATTCATCACTGGGTGCTATTGGGTCTATCACGCTTCTCACAAGCGTCGTTTTGGATTAATGCAATTTGGATTGAATTTCTTTTTTATTTTCTTAGAATAGTAAATGCTTAAGCATAGGCTGCATTTATGGTATGTGCACTATCAACTCAACAATGCACAATTGATGTTGTCATTTATATTCATCACTGGGTATTGTTGGGTTGGAAAATGCCATGTGTTTTCTTCGTTCAGGTTAGAATTTATTATTTTACATCTGTATGTTTTGCTTGCATTTGTTGCTGCCGTGCTGTGATTGGTCAGAAATAGTAGCTCCGTCCAATCGCGTGTCTGCCTTTGTTTACATTTCTGTTGCGCTGTCTACGTTTGTATATATAGCAAGGTGTAATGGTGTTTGATGGTGCAGTGGTATCTGAGTTGCAGTGCAGTGTTGGAGACCTGTGGTATGGTTTTATTTTATTTTGTAATTTGTTAAATACTAATCTCGTGTTGGGGGAGAGTTTCCAGTTGCTGTGTATATGTCTGGTTACTGGGTTGTCTCCTCCAATATGGGATGGGTTTTCGTCGATCTTTACGAAGTATATGTTGCTGTTCAGCCTCTCTGTGGCTTTAACATTATGATAGGTTGTTAAAGCTAAGGAGTGGTTGATTTGCAGCGTGGTATTGCAACATGTTTTCTTCAAATCAATTACTTCTTACGGTAGATGGGTACATGGTTGACTCAATAGCGCGCGGTTGGTGTTAAGTATGAGATTCATCACTGGGTGCTATTGGGTCTATCACGCTTCTCACAAGCGTCGTTTTGGATTAATACAATTTGGATTGAATTTCTTTTTTATTTTCTTAAAACAGTAAATACTTAAGCATAGGCTGCATTTATGGTATGTGCACTATCAACTCAACAATGCACAATTGATGTTGTCATTTATATTCATCACTGGGTATTGTTGGGTTGGAAAATGCCATGTGTTTTCTTCGTTGAGGGTAGCATTTATTATTTTACATCTGTATGTTGCGTTTATTTGTTGTTGCCGTGCTGTGATTGGTCAGAAGTAATAGCTTCGTCCAATCGCGTGTCTGCATTTGTTTACATTTCTGTTGCGCTTTCTACGTTTGTATATATAGCAAAGTGTAATGGTGTTTGATGGTGCAGTGGTATCTGAGTTG
The DNA here is from genome assembly GCF_964235325.1 of Thermobia domestica. Lineage (NCBI taxonomy): Eukaryota > Metazoa > Arthropoda > Insecta > Zygentoma > Lepismatidae > Thermobia > Thermobia domestica. Next base: position 149,177 of record NW_027656007.1, read on the forward strand.
CAGTGCAGTGTTGGAGACCTGTGGTATGGTTTTATTTTATTTTGTAATTTGTTAAATACTAATCTCGTGTTGGTGGAGAGTTTCCAGTTGCTGTGTATATGTCTGGTTACTGGGTTGTCTCCTCCAGTATGGGATGGGATTTCGTCGATCTTTACGAAGTATATGTAGCTGTTCGGCCTCTCTGTGGCTTTAACATTATGATAGGTTGTTAAAGCTAAGGAGTGGTTGATTTGCAGCGTGGTATTGCAACATGTTTTCTTCAAATCAATTACTTCTTACGGTAGATGGGTACATGGTTGACTCAATAGCGCGCGGTTGGTGTTAAGTATGAGATTCATCACTGGGTGCTATTGGGTCTATCACGCTTCTCACAAGCGTCGTTTTGGATTAATACAATTTGGATTGAATTTCTTTTTTATTTTCTTAGAACAGTAAATACTTAAGCATAGGCTGCATTTATGGTATGTGCACTATCAACTCAACAATGCACAATTGATGTTGTCATTTATATTCATCACTGGGTATTGTTGGGTTGGAAAATGCCATGTGTTTTCTTCGTTGAGGTTAGCATTTATTATTTAAATACTAATCTCGTGTTGGTGGAGAGTTTCCAGTTGCTGTGTATATGTCTGGTTACTGGGTTTTCTCCTCCAGTATGGGATGGGTTTTCGTCGATCTTTACGAAGTATATGTTGCTGTTCAGCCTCTCTGTGGCTTTAACATTATGATAGGTTGTTAAAGCTAAGGAGTGGTTGATTTGGAGCGTGGTATTGCAACATGTTTTCTTCAAATCAATTACTTCTTACGGTAGATGGGTACATGGTTGACTCAATAGCGCGCGGTTGGTGTTAAGTATGAGATTCATCACTGGGTGCTATTGGGTCTATCACGCTTCTCACAAGCGTCGTTTTGGATTAATACAATTTGGATTGAATTTCTTTTTTATTTTCTTAGAACAGTAAATACTTAAGCATAGGCTGCATTTATGGTATGTGCACTATCAACTCAACAATGCACAATTGATGTTGTCATTTATATTCATCACTGGGTATTGTTGGGTTGGAAAATGCCATGTGTTTTCTTCGTTGAGGGTAGCATTTATTATTTTACATCTGTATGTTGCGTTTATTTGTTGTTGCCGTGCTGTGATTGGTCAGAAGTAATAGCTTCGTCCAATCGCGTGTCTGCATTTGTTTACATTTCTGTTGCGCTTTCTACGTTTGTATATATAGCAAAGTGTAATGGTATTTGATGGTGCAGTGGTATCTGAGTTGCAGTGCAGTGTTGGAGACCTGTGGTATGGTTTTATTTTATTTTGTAATTTGTTAAATACTAATCTCGTGTTGGTGGAGAGTTTCCAGTTGCTGTGTATATGTCTGGTTACTGGGTTGTCTCCTCCAGTATGGGATGGGATTTCGTCGATCTTTACGAAGTATATGTAGCTGTTCAGCCTCTCTGTGGCTTTAACATTATGATAGGTTGTTAAAGCTAAGGAGTGGTTGATTTGCAGCGTGGTATTGCAACATGTTTTCTTCAAATCAATTACTTCTTACGGTAGATGGGTACATGGTTGACTCAATAGCGCGCGGTTGGTGTTAAGTATGAGATTCATCACTGGGTGCTATTGGGTCTATCACGCTTCTCACAAGCGTCGTTTTGGATTAATACAATTTGGATTGAATTTCTTTTTTATTTTCTTAGAACAGCAAATACTTAAGCATAGGCTGCATTTATGGTATGTGCACTATCAACTCAACAATGCACAATTGATGTTGTCATTTATATTCATCACTGGGTATTGTTGGGTTGGAAAATGCCATGTGTTTTCTTCGTTGAGGTTAGCATTTATTATTTTACATCTGTATGTTGCGTTTATTTGTTGTTGCCGTGCTGTGATTGGTCAGAAGTAATAGCTTCGTCCAATCGCGTGTCTGCATTTGTTTACATTTCTGTTGCGCTTTCTACGTTTGTATATATAGCAAGGTGTAATGGTGTTTGATGGTGCAGTGGTATCTGAGTTGCAGTGCAGTGTTGGAGACCTGTGGTATGGTTTTATTTTATTTTGTAATTTGCTAAATACTAATCTCGTGTTGGTGGAGAGTTTCCAGTTGCTGTGTATATGTCTGGTTACTGGGTTGTCTCCTCGAGTATGGGGTGGGTTTTCGTCGATCTTTACAAAGTATCTGTTGCTGTTCAGCCTCTCTGTGGCCTTAACATTATGATAGGTTGTTAAAGCTAAGGAGTGGTTGATTTGCAGCGTGGTATTGCAACATGTTTTTTTCAAATCAATTACTTCTTACGGTAGATGGGTACATGGTTGACTCAATAGCGCGCGGTTGGTGTTAAGTATGAGATTCATCACTGGGTGCTATTGGGTCTATCACGCTTCTCACAAGCGTCGTTTTGGATTAATACAATTTGGATTGAATTCCTTTTTTTTTCTTAGAACAGTAAATACTTAAGCATAGGCTGCATTTATGGTATGTGCACTATCAACTCAACAATGCACAATTGATGTTGTCATTTATATTCATCACTGGGTATTGTTGGGATGGTAAATGCCATGTGTTTTCTTCGTTCAGGTTAGAATTTATTATTTTACATCTGTATGTTTTCGAGTATTTGTTGTTGCCGTGCTGTGATTGGTCGGAAGTAATAGCTCCGTCCAATCGCGTGTCTGCATTTGTTTACATTTCTGTTGCGCTTTCTACGTTTGTATATATAGCAAGGTGTAATGGTGTTTGATGGTGCAGTGGTATCTGAGTTGCAGTGCAGTGTTGGAGACCTGTGGTATGGTTTTATTTTATTTTGTAATTTGTTAAATACTAATCTCGTGTTGGGGGAGAGTTTCCAGTTGCTGTGTATATGTCTGGTTACTGGGTTGTCTCCTCCAGTATGGGATGGGTTTTCGTCGATCTTTACGAAGTATATGTTGCTGTTCAGCCTCTCTGTGGCTTTAACATTATGATAGGTTGTTAAAGCTAAGGAGTGGTTGATTTGCAGCGTGGTATTGCAACATGTTTTCTTCAAATCAATTACTTCTTACGGTAGATGGGTACATGGTTGACTCAATAGCGCGCGGTTGGTGTTAAGTATGAGATTCATCACTGGGTGCTATTGGGTCTATCACGCTTCTCACAAGCGTCGTTTTGGATTAATACAATTTGGATTGAATTTCTTTTTTATTTTCTTAGAACAGTAAATACTTAAGCATAGGCTGCATTTATGGTATGTGCACTATCAACTCAACAATGCACAATTGATGTTGTCATTTATATTCATCACTGGGTATTGTTGGGTTGGAAAATGCCATGTGTTTTCTTCGTTGAGGTTAGCATTTATTATTTAAATACTAATCTCGTGTTGGTGGAGAGTTTCCAGTTGCTGTGTATATGTCTGGTTACTGGGTTTTCTCCTCCAGTATGGGATGGGTTTTCGTCGATCTTTACGAAGTATATGTTGCTGTTCAGCCTCTCTGTGGCTTTAACATTATGATAGGTTGTTAAAGCTAAGGAGTGGTTGATTTGCAGCGTGGTATTGCAACATGTTTTCTTCAAATCAATTACTTCTTACGGTAGATGGGTACATGGTTGACTCAATAGCGCGCGGTTGGTGTTAAGTATGAGATTCATCACTGGGTGCTATTGGGTCTATCACGCTTCTCACAAGCGTCGTTTTGGATTAATACAATTTGGATTGAATTTCTTTTTTATTTTCTTAGAACAGTAAATACTTAAGCATAGGCTGCATTTATGGTATGTGCACTATCAACTCAACAATGCACAATTGATGTTGTCATTTATATTCATCACTGGGTATTGTTGGGATGGAAAATGCCATGTGTTTTCTTCGTTCAGGTTAGAATTTATTATTTTACATCTGTATGTTTTGCGTGTATTTGTTGTTGCCGTGCTGTGATTGGTCAGAAATAATAGCTCCGTCCAATCGCGTGTCTGCATTTGTTTACATTTCTGTTGCGCTTTCTACGTTTGTATATATAGCAAGGTGTAATGGTGTTTGATGGTGCAGTGGTATCTGAGTTGCAGTGCAGTGTTGGAGACCTGTGGTATGGTTTTATTTTATTTTGTAATTTGTTAAATACTAATCTCGTGTTGGGGGAGAGTTTCCAGTTGCTGTGTATATGTCTGGTTACTGGGTTGTCTCCTCCAGTATGGGATGGGTTTTCGTCGATCTTTACGAAGTATATGTTGCTGTTCAGCCTCTCTGTGGCTTTAACATTATGATAGGTTGTTAAAGCTAAGGAGTGGTTGATTTGCAGCGTGGTATTGCAACATGTTTTCTTCAAATCAATTACTTCTTACGGTAGATGGGTAAATGGTTGACTCAATAGCGCGCGGTTGGTGTTAAGTATGAGATTCATCACTGGGTGCTATTGGGTCTATCACGCTTCTCACAAGCGTCGTTTTGGATTAATACAATTTGGATTGAATTTCTTTTTTTATTTTCTTAGAACAGTAAATACTTAAGCATAGGCTGCATTTATGGTATGTGCACTATCAACTCAACAATGCACAATTGATGTTGTCATTTATATTCATCACTGGGTATTGTTGGGTTGGAAAATGCCATGTGTTTTCTTCGTTGAGGTTAGCATTTATTATTTAAATACTAATCTCGTGTTGGTGGAGAGTTTCCAGTTGCTGTGTATATGTCTCGTTACTGGGTTTTCTCCTCCAGTATGGGATGGGTTTTCGTCGATCTTTACGAAGTATATGTTGCTGTTCAGCCTCTCTGTGGCTTTAACATTATGATAGGTTGTTAAAGCTAAGGAGTGGTTGATTTGCAGCGTGGTATTGCAACATGTTTTCTTCAAATCAATTACTTCTTACGGTAGATGGGTACATGGTTGACTCAATAGCGCGCGGTTGGTGTTAAGTATGAGATTCATCACTGGGTGCTATTGGGTCTATCACGCTTCTCACAAGCGTCGTTTTGGATTAATACAATTTGGATTGAATTTCTTTTTTATTTTCTTAGAACAGTAAATACTTAAGCATAGGCTGCATTTATGGTATGTGCACTATCAACTCAACAATGCACAATTGATGTTGTCATTTATATTCATCAATGGGTATTGTTGGGTTGGAAAATGCCATGTGTTTTCTTCGTTCAGGTTAGAATTTATTATTTTACATCTGTATGTTTTGCGTGTATTTGTTGTTGCCGTGCTGTGATTGGTCAGAAATAATAGCTCCGTCCAATCGCGTGTCTGCATTTGTTTACATTTCTGTTGCGCTTTCTACGTTTGTATATATAGCAAGGTGTAATGGTGTTTGATGGTGCAGTGGTATCTGAGTTGCAGTGCAGTGTTGGAGACCTGTGGTATGGTTTTATTTTATTTTGTAATTTGTTAAATACTAATCTCGTGTTGGGGGAGAGTTTCCAGTTGCTGTGTATATGTCTGGTTACTGGGTTGTCTCCTCCAGTATGGGATGGGTTTTCGTCGATCTTTACGAAGTATATGTTGCTGCTCAGCCTTTCTGTGGCTTTAACATTATGATAGGTTGTTAAAGCTAAGGAGTGGTTGATTTGCAGCGTGGTATTGCAACATGTTTTCTTCAAATCAATTACTTCTTACGGTAGATGGGTACATGGTTGACTCAATAGCGCGCGGTTGGTGTTAAGTATGAGATTCATCACTGGGTGCTATTGGGTCTATCACGCTTCTCACAAGCGTCGTTTTGGATTAATACAATTTGGATTGAATTTCTTTTTTATTTTCTTAGAACAGTAAATACTTAAGCATAGGCTGCATTTATGGTATGTGCACTATCAACTCAACAATGCACAATTGATGTTGTCATTTATATTCATCACTGGGTATTGTTGGGTTGGAAAATGCCATGTGTTTTCTTCGTTGAGGTTAGCATTTATTATTTAAATACTAATCTCGTGTTGGTGGAGAGTTTCCAGTTGCTGTGTATATGTCTGGTTACTGGGTTTTCTCCTCCAGTATGGGATGGGTTTTCGTCGATCTTTACGAAGTATATGTTGCTGTTCAGCCTCTCTGTGGCTTTAACATTATGATAGGTTGTTAAAGCTAAGGAGTGGTTGATTTGCAGCGTGGTATTGCAACATGTTTTCTTCAAATCAATTACTTCTTACGGTAGATGGGTACATGGTTGACTCAATAGCGCGCGGTTGGTGTTAAGTATGAGATTCATCACTGGGTGCTATTGGGTCTATCACGCTTCTCACAAGCGTCGTTTTGGATTAATACAATTTGGATTGAATTTCTTTTTTATTTTCTTAGAACAGTAAATACTTAAGCATAGGCTGCATTTATGGTATGTGCACTATCAACTCAACAATGCACAATTGATGTTGTCATTTATATTCATCAATGGGTATTGTTGGGTTGGAAAATGCCATGTGTTTTCTTCGTTCAGGTTAGAATTTATTATTTTACATCTGTATGTTTTGCGTGTATTTGTTGTTGCCGTGCTGTGATTGGTCAGAAATAATAGCTCCGTCCAATCGCGTGTCTGCATTTGTTTACATTTCTGTTGCGCTTTCTACGTTTGTATATATAGCAAGGTGTAATGGTGTTTGATGGTGCAGTGGTATCTGAGTTGCAGTGCAGTGTTGGAGACCTGTGGTATGGTTTTATTTTATTTTGTAATTTGTTAAATACTAATCTCGTGTTGGGGGAGAGCTTCCAGTTGCTGTGTATATGTCTGGTTACTGGGTTGTCTCCTCCAGTATGGGATGGGTTTTCGTCGATCTTTACGAAGTATATGTTGCTGTTCAGCCTCTCTGTGGCTTTAACATTATGATAGGTTGTTAAAGCTAAGGAGTGGTTGATTTGCAGCGTGGTATTGCAACATGTTTTCTTCAAATCAATTACTTCTTACGGTAGATGGGTACATGGTTGACTCAATAGCGCGCGGTTGGTGTTAAGTATGAGATTCATCACTGGGAGCTATTGGGTCTATCACGCTTCTCACAAGCGTCGTTTTGGATTAATACAATTTGGATTGAATTTCTTTTTTATTTTCTTAGAACAGTAAATACTTAAGCATAGGCTGCATTTATGGTATGTGCACTATCAACTCAACAATGCACAATTGATGTTGTCATTTATATTCATCACTGGGTATTGTTGGGTTGGAAAATGCCATGTGTTTTCTTCGTTGAGGTTAGCATTTATTATTTTACATCTGTATGTTGCGTTTATTTGTTGTTGCCGTGCTGTGATTGGTCAGAAGTAATAGCTTCGTCCAATCGCGTGTCTGCATTTGTTTACATTTCTGTTGCGCTTTCTACGTTTGTATATATAGCAAGGTGTAATGGTGTTTGATGGTGCAGTGGTATCTGAGTTGCAGTGCAGTGTTGGAGACCTGTGGTATGGTTTTATTTTATTTTGTAATTTGCTAAATACTAATCTCGTGTTGGTGGAGAGTTTCCAGTTGCTGTGTATATGTCTGGTTACTGGGTTGTCTCCTCGAGTATGGGGTGGGTTTTCGTCGATCTTTACAAAGTATATGTTGCTGTTCAGCCTCTCTGTGGCTTTAACATTATGATAGGTTGTTAAAGCTAAGGAGTGGTTGATTTGCAGCGTGGTATTGCAACATGTTTTTTTCAAATCAATTACTTCTTACGGTAGATGGGTACATGGTTGACTCAATAGCGCGCGGTTGGTGTTAAGTATGAGATTCATCACTGGGTGCTATTGGGTCTATCACGCTTCTCACAAGCGTCGTTTTGGATTAATACAATTTGGATTGAATTCCTTTTTTTTTTCTTAGAACAGTAAATACTTAAGCATAGGCTGCATTTATGGTATGTGCACTATCAACTCAACAATGCACAATTGATGTTGTCATTTATATTCATCACTGGGTATTGTTGGGATGGAAAATGCCATGTGTTTTCTTCGTTCAGGTTAGAATTTATTATTTTACATCTGTATGTTTTGCGTGTACTTGTTGTTGCCGTGCTGTGATTGGTCGGAAGTAATAGCTCCGTCCAATCGCGTGTCTGCATTTGTTTACATTTCTGTTGCGCTTTCTACGTTTGTATATATAGCAAGGTGTAATGGTGTTTGATGGTGCAGTGGTATCTGAGTTGCAGTGCAGTGTTGGAGACCTGTGGTATGGTTTTATTTTATTTTGTAATTTGTTAAAAACTAATCTCGTGTTGGTGGAGAGTTTCCAGTTGCTGTGTATATGTCTGGTTACTGGGTTGTCTCCTCCAGTATGGGATGGGTTTTCGTCGATCTTTACGAAGTATATGTTGCTGTTCAGCCTCTCTGTGGCTTTAACATTATGATAGGTTGTTAAAGCTAAGGAGTGGTTGATTTGCAGCGTGGTATTGCAACATGTTTTCTTCAAATCAATTACTTCTTACGGTAGATGGGTACATGGTTGACTCAATAGCGCGCGGTTGGTGTTAAGTATGAGATTCATCACTGGGTGCTATTGGGTCTATCACGCTTCTCACAAGCGTCGTTTTGGATTAATACAATTTGGATTGAATTTCTTTTTTTATTTTCTTAGAACAGTAAATACTTAAGCATAGGCTGCATTTATGGTATGTGCACTATCAACTCAACAATGCACAATTGATGTTGTCATTTATATTCATCACTGGGTATTTTTGGGTTGGAAAATGCCATGTGTTTTCTTCGTTGAGGGTAGCATTTATTATTTTACATCTGTATGTTGCGTTTATTTGTTGTTGCCGTGCTGTGATTGGTCAGAAGTAATAGCTTCGTCCAATCGCGTGTCTGCATTTGTTTACATTTCTGTTGCGCTTTCTACGTTTGTATATATATATCAAGGTGTAATGGTGTTTGATGGTGAAGTGGTATCTGATTTGCAGTACAGTGTTGGAGACCTGTGGTATGGTTTTATTTTATTTTGTAATTTGTTAAATACTAATCTCGTGTTGGTGGAGAGTTTCCAGTTGCTGTGTATATGTCTGGTTACTGGGTTGTCTCCTCCAGTATGGGATGGGTTTTCGTCGATCTTTACGAAGTATATGTTGCTGTTCAGCCTCTCTGTGGCTTTAACATTATGATAGGTTGTTAAAGCTAAGGAGTGGTTGATTTGTAGCGTGGTATTGCAACATGTTTTCTTCAAATCAATTACTTCTTACGGTAGATGGGTACATGGTTGACTCAATAGCGCGCGGTTGGTGTTAAGTATGAGATTCATCACTGGTTGTCTCCTCCAGTATGGGATGGGTTTTCGTCGATCTTTACGAAGTATGTGTTGCTGTTCAGCCTCTCTGTGGCTTTAACATTATGATAGGTTGTTAAAGCTAAGGAGTGGTTGATTTGGAGCGTGGTATTGCAACATGTTTTCTTCAAATCAATTACTTCTTACGGTAGATGGGTACATGGTTGACTCAATAGCGCGCGGTTGGTGTTAAGTATGAGATTCATCACTGGGTGCTATTGGGTCTATCACGCTTCTCACAAGCGTCGTTTTGGATTAATACAATTTGGATTGAATTTCTTTTTTATTTTCTTAGAACAGTAAATACTTAAGCATAGGCTGCATTTATGGTATGTGCACTATCAACTCAACAATGCACAATTGATGTTGTCATTTATATTCATCACTGGGTATTGTTGGGTTGGAAAATGCCATGTGTTTTCTTCGTTGAGGGTAGCATTTATTATTTTACATCTGTATGTTTTGCGTGTATTTGTTGTTGCCGTGCTGTGATTGGTCAGAAGTAATAGCTCCGTCCAATCGCGTGTCTGCATTTGTTTACATTTCTGTTGCGCTTTCTACGTTTGTATATATAGCAAGGTGTAATGGTGTTTGATGGTGCAGTGGTATCTGAGGTGCAGTGCAGTGTTGGAGACCTGTGGTATGGTTTTATTTTATTTTGTAATTTGTTAAATACTAATCTCGTGTTGGTGGAGAGTTTCCAGTTGCTGTGTATATGTCTGGTTACTGGGTTGTCTCCTCCAGTATGGGATGGGTTTTCGTCGATCTTTACGAAGTATATGTAGCTGTTCGGCCTCTCTGTGGCTTTAACATTATGATAGGTTGTTAAAGCTAAGGAGTGGTTGATTTGCAGCGTGGTATTGCAACATGTTTTCTTCAAATCAATTACTTCTTACGGTAGATGGGTACATGGTTGACTCAATAGCGCGCGGTTGGTGTTAAGTATGAGATTCATCACTGGGTGCTATTGGGTCTATCACGCTTCTCACAAGCGTCGTTTTGGATTAATGCAATTTGGATTGAATTTCTTTTTTATTTTCTTAGAATAGTAAATGCTTAAGCATAGGCTGCATTTATGGTATGTGCACTATCAACTCAACAATGCACAATTGATGTTGTCATTTATATTCATCACTGGGTATTGTTGGGTTGGAAAATGCCATGTGTTTTCTTCGTTCAGGTTAGAATTTATTATTTTACATCTGTATGTTTTGCTTGCATTTGTTGCTGCCGTGCTGTGATTGGTCAGAAATAGTAGCTCCGTCCAATCGCGTGTCTGCCTTTGTTTACATTTCTGTTGCGCTGTCTACGTTTGTATATATAGCAAGGTGTAATGGTGTTTGATGGTGCAGTGGTATCTGAGTTGCAGTGCAGTGTTGGAGACCTGTGGTATGGTTTTATTTTATTTTGTAATTTGTTAAATACTAATCTCGTGTTGGGGGAGAGTTTCCAGTTGCTGTGTATATGTCTGGTTACTGGGTTGTCTCCTCCAATATGGGATGGGTTTTCGTCGATCTTTACGAAGTATATGTTGCTGTTCAGCCTCTCTGTGGCTTTAACATTATGATAGGTTGTTAAAGCTAAGGAGTGGTTGATTTGCAGCGTGGTATTGCAACATGTTTTCTTCAAATCAATTACTTCTTACGGTAGATGGGTACATGGTTGACTCAATAGCGCGCGGTTGGTGTTAAGTATGAGATTCATCACTGGGTGCTATTGGGTCTATCACGCTTCTCACAAGCGTCGTTTTGGATTAATACAATTTGGATTGAATTTCTTTTTTATTTTCTTAAAACAGTAAATACTTAAGCATAGGCTGCATTTATGGTATGTGCACTATCAACTCAACAATGCACAATTGATGTTGTCATTTATATTCATCACTGGGTATTGTTGGGTTGGAAAATGCCATGTGTTTTCTTCGTTGAGGGTAGCATTTATTATTTTACATCTGTATGTTGCGTTTATTTGTTGTTGCCGTGCTGTGATTGGTCAGAAGTAATAGCTTCGTCCAATCGCGTGTCTGCATTTGTTTACATTTCTGTTGCGCTTTCTACGTTTGTATATATAGCAAAGTGTAATGGTGTTTGATGGTGCAGTGGTATCTGAGTTGCAGTGCAGTGTTGGAGACCTGTGGTATGGTTTTATTTTATTTTGTAATTTGTTAAATACTAATCTCGTGTTGGTGGAGAGTTTCCAGTTGCTGTGTATATGTCTGGTTACTGGGTTGTCTCCTCCAGTATGGGATGGGATTTCGTCGATCTTTACGAAGTATATGTAGCTGTTCGGCCTCTCTGTGGCTTTAACATTATGATAGGTTGTTAAAGCTAAGGAGTGGTTGATTTGCAGCGTGGTATTGCAACATGTTTTCTTCAAATCAATTACTTCTTACGGTAGATGGGTACATGGTTGACTCAATAGCGCGCGGTTGGTGTTAAGTATGAGATTCATCACTGGGTGCTATTGGGTCTATCACGCTTCTCACAAGCGTCGTTTTGGATTAATACAATTTGGATTGAATTTCTTTTTTATTTTCTTAGAACAGTAAATACTTAAGCATAGGCTGCATTTATGGTATGTGCACTATCAACTCAACAATGCACAATTGATGTTGTCATTTATATTCATCACTGGGTATTGTTGGGTTGGAAAATGCCATGTGTTTTCTTCGTTGAGGTTAGCATTTATTATTTAAATACTAATCTCGTGTTGGTGGAGAGTTTCCAGTTGCTGTGTATATGTCTGGTTACTGGGTTTTCTCCTCCAGTATGGGATGGGTTTTCGTCGATCTTTACGAAGTATATGTTGCTGTTCAGCCTCTCTGTGGCTTTAACATTATGATAGGTTGTTAAAGCTAAGGAGTGGTTGATTTGGAGCGTGGTATTGCAACATGTTTTCTTCAAATCAATTACTTCTTACGGTAGATGGGTACATGGTTGACTCAATAGCGCGCGGTTGGTGTTAAGTATGAGATTCATCACTGGGTGCTATTGGGTCTATCACGCTTCTCACAAGCGTCGTTTTGGATTAATACAATTTGGATTGAATTTCTTTTTTATTTTCTTAGAACAGTAAATACTTAAGCATAGGCTGCATTTATGGTATGTGCACTATCAACTCAACAATGCACAATTGATGTTGTCATTTATATTCATCACTGGGTATTGTTGGGTTGGAAAATGCCATGTGTTTTCTTCGTTGAGGGTAGCATTTATTATTTTACATCTGTATGTTGCGTTTATTTGTTGTTGCCGTGCTGTGATTGGTCAGAAGTAATAGCTTCGTCCAATCGCGTGTCTGCATTTGTTTACATTTCTGTTGCGCTGTCTACGTTTGTATATATAGCAAAGTGTAATGGTATTTGATGGTGCAGTGGTATCTGAGTTGCAGTGCAGTGTTGGAGACCTGTGGTATGGTTTTATTTTATTTTGTAATTTGTTAAATACTAATCTCGTGTTGGGGGAGAGTTTCCAGTTGCTGTGTATATGTCTGGTTACTGGGTTGTCTCCTCCAGTATGGGATGGGATTTCGTCGATCTTTACGAAGTATATGTAGCTGTTCGGCCTGTCTGTGGCTTTAACATTATGATAGGTTGTTAAAGCTAAGGAGTGGTTGATTTGCAGCGTGGTATTGCAACATGTTTTCTTCAAATCAATTACTTCTTACGGTAGATGGGTACATGGTTGACTCAATAGCGCGCGGTTGGTGTTAAGTATGAGATTCATCACTGGGTGCTATTGGGTCTATCACGCTTCTCACAAGCGTCGTTTAGGATTAATACAATTTGGATTGAATTTCTTTTTTATTTTCTTAGAACAGCAAATACTTAAGCATAGGCTGCATTTATGGTATGTGCACTATCAACTCAACAATGCACAATTGATGTTGTCATTTATATTCATCACTGGGTATTGTTGGGTTGGAAAATGCCATGTGTTTTCTTCGTTGAGGTTAGCATTTATTATTTTACATCTGTATGTTGCGTTTATTTGTTGTTGCCGTGCTGTGATTGGTCAGAAGTAAGAGCTTCGTCCAATCGCGTGTCTGCATTTGTTTACATTTCTGTTGCGCTTTCTACGTTTGTATATATAGCAAGGTGTAATGGTGTTTGATGGTGCAGTGGTATCTGAGTTGCAGTGCAGTGTTGGAGACCTGTGGTATGGTTTTATTTTATTTTGTAATTTGTTAAATACTAATCTCGTGTTGGTGGAGAGTTTCCAGTTGCTGTGTATATGTCTGGTTACTGGGTTGTCTCCTCCAGTATGGGATGGGTTTTCGTCGATCTTTACGAAGTATATGTTGCTGTTCAGCCTCTCTGTGGCTTTAACATTATGATAGGTTGTTAAAGCTAAGGAGTGGTTGATTTGCAGCGTGGTATTGCAACATGTTTTCTTCAAATCAATTAATTCTTACGGTAGATGGGTACATGGTTGACTCAATAGCGCGCGGTTGGTGTTAAGTATGAGATTCATCACTGGGTGCTATTGGGTCTATCACGCTTCTCACAAGCGTCGTTTTGGATTAATACGATTTGGATTGAATTTCTTTTTTATTTTCTTAGAACAGTAAATACTTAAGCATAGGCTGCATTTATGGTATGTGCACTATCAACTCAACAATGCACAATTGATGTTGTCATTTATATTCATCACTGGGTATTGTTGGGTTGGAAAATGCCATGTGTTTTCTTCGTTGAGGTTAGCATTTATTATTTAAATACTAATCTCGTGTTGGTGGAGAGTTTCCAGTTGCTGTGTATATGTCTGGTTACTGGGTTTTCTCCTCCAGTATGGGATGGCTTTTCGTCGATCTTTACGAAGTATATGTTGCTGTTCAGCCTCTCTGTGGCTTTAACATTATGATAGGTTGTTAAAGCTAAGGAGTGGTTGATTTGGAGCGTGGTATTGCAACATGTTTTCTTCAAATCAATTACTTCTTACGGTAGATGGGTACATGGTTGACTCAATAGCGCGCGGTTGGTGTTAAGTATGAGATTCATCACTGGGTGCTATTGGGTCTATCACGCTTCTCACAAGCGTCGTTTTGGATTAATACAATTTGGATTGAATTTCTTTTTTATTTTCTTAGAACAGTAAATACTTAAGCATAGGCTGCATTTATGGTATGTGCACTATCAACTCAACAATGCACAATTGATGTTGTCATTTATATTCATCACTGGGTATTGTTGGGTTGGAAAATGCCATGTGTTTTCTTCGTTGAGGGTAGCATTTATTATTTTACATCTGTATGTTTTGCGTGTATTTGTTGTTGCCGTGCTGTGATTGGTCAGAAGTAATAGCTCCGTCCAATCGCGTGTCTGCATTTGTTTACATTTCTGTTGCGCTTTCTACGTTTGTATATATAGCAAGGTGTAATGGTGTTTGATGGTGCAGTGGTATCTGAGGTGCAGTGCAGTGTTGGAGACCTGTGGTATGGTTTTATTTTATTTTGTAATTTGTTAAATACTAATCTCGTGTTGGTGGAGAGTTTCCAGTTGCTGTGTATATGTCTGGTTACTGGGTTGTCTCCTCCAGTATGGGATGGGTTTTCGTCGATCTTTACGAAGTATATGTAGCTGTTCGGCCTCTCTGTGGCTTTAACATTATGATAGGTTGTTAAAGCTAAGGAGTGGTTGATTTGCAGCGTGGTATTGCAACATGTTTTCTTCAAATCAATTACTTCTTACGGTAGATGGGTACATGGTTGACTCAATAGCGCGCGGTTGGTGTTAAGTATGAGATTCATCACTGGGTGCTATTGGGTCTATCACGCTTCTCACAAGCGTCGTTTTGGATTAATACAATTTGGATTGAATTTCTTTTTTTATTTTCTTAGAACAGTAAATACTTAAGCATAGGCTGCATTTATGGTATGTGCACTATCAACTCAACAATGCACAATTGATGTTGTCATTTATATTCATCACTGGGTATTTTTGGGTTGGAAAATGCCATGTGTTTTCTTCGTTGAGGGTAGCATTTATTATTTTACATCTGTATGTTGCGTTTATTTGTTGTTGCCGTGCTGTGATTGGTCAGAAGTAATAGCTTCGTCCAATCGCGTGTCTGCATTTGTTTACATTTCTGTTGCGCTTTCTACGTTTGTATATATATATCAAGGTGTAATGGTGTTTGATGGTGAAGTGGTATCTGATTTGCAGTACAGTGTTGGAGACCTGTGGTATGGTTTTATTTTATTTTGTAATTTGTTAAATACTAATCTCGTGTTGGTGGAGAGTTTCCAGTTGCTGTGTATATGTCTGGTTACTGGGTTGTCTCCTCCAGTATGGGATGGGTTTTCGTCGATCTTTACGAAGTATATGTTGCTGTTCAGCCTCTCTGTGGCTTTAACATTATGATAGGTTGTTAAAGCTAAGGAGTGGTTGATTTGTAGCGTGGTATTGCAACATGTTTTCTTCAAATCAATTACTTCTTACGGTAGATGGGTACATGGTTGACTCAATAGCGCGCGGTTGGTGTTAAGTATGAGATTCATCACTGGTTGTCTCCTCCAGTATGGGATGGGTTTTCGTCGATCTTTACGAAGTATATGTTGCTGTTCAGCCTCTCTGTGGCTTTAACATTATGATAGGTTGTTAAAGCTAAGGAGTGGTTGATTTGCAGCGTGGTATTGCAACATGTTTTCTTCAAATCAATTACTTCTTACGGTAGATGGGTACATGGTTGACTCAATAGCGCGCGGTTGGTGTTAAGTATGAGATTCATCACTGGGTGCTATTGGGTCTATCACGCTTCTCACAAGCGTCGTTTTGGATTAATACAATTTGGATTGAATTTCTTTTTTATTTTCTTAAAACAGTAAATACTTAAGCATAGGCTGCATTTATGGTATGTGCACTATCAACTCAACAATGCACAATTGATGTTGTCATTTATATTCATCACTGGGTATTGTTGGGTTGGAAAATGCCATGTGTTTTCTTCGTTGAGGGTAGCATTTATTATTTTACATCTGTATGTTGCGTTTATTTGTTGTTGCCGTGCTGTGATTGGTCAGAAGTAATAGCTTCGTCCAATCGCGTGTCTGCATTTGTTTACATTTCTGTTGCGCTTTCTACGTTTGTATATATAGCAAAGTGTAATGGTGTTTGATGGTGCAGTGGTATCTGAGTTGCAGTGCAGTGTTGGAGACCTGTGGTATGGTTTTATTTTATTTTGTAATTTGTTAAATACTAATCTCGTGTTGGTGGAGAGTTTCCAGTTGCTGTGTATATGTCTGGTTACTGGGTTGTCTCCTCCAGTATGGGATGGGATTTCGTCGATCTTTACGAAGTATATGTAGCTGTTCGGCCTCTCTGTGGCTTTAACATTATGATAGGTTGTTAAAGCTAAGGAGTGGTTGATTTGCAGCGTGGTATTGCAACATGTTTTCTTCAAATCAATTACTTCTTACGGTAGATGGGTACATGGTTGACTCAATAGCGCGCGGTTGGTGTTAAGTATGAGATTCATCACTGGGTGCTATTGGGTCTATCACGCTTCTCACAAGCGTCGTTTTGGATTAATACAATTTGGATTGAATTTCTTTTTTATTTTCTTAGAACAGTAAATACTTAAGCATAGGCTGCATTTATGGTATGTGCACTATCAACTCAACAATGCACAATTGATGTTGTCATTTATATTCATCACTGGGTATTGTTGGGTTGGAAAATGCCATGTGTTTTCTTCGTTGAGGGTAGCATTTATTATTTTACATCTGTATGTTGCGTTTATTTGTTGTTGCCGTGCTGTGATTGGTCAGAAGTAATAGCTTCGTCCAATCGCGTGTCTGCATTTGTTTACATTTCTGTTGCGCTTTCTACGTTTGTATATATAGCAAAGTGTAATGGTATTTGATGGTGCAGTGGTATCTGAGTTTCAGTGCAGTGTTGGAGACCTGTGGTATGGTTTTATTTTATTTTGTAATTTGTTAAATACTAATCTCGTGTTGGTGGAGAGTTTCCAGTTGCTGTGTATATGTCTGGTTACTGGGTTGTCTCCTCCAGTATGGGATGGGATTTCGTCGATCTTTACGAAGTATATGTAGCTGTTCGGCCTGTCTGTGGCTTTAACATTATGATAGGTTGTTAAAGCTAAGGAGTGGTTGATTTGCAGCGTGGTATTGCAACATGTTTTCTTCAAATCAATTACTTCTTACGGTAGATGGGTACATGGTTGACTCAATAGCGCGCGGTTGGTGTTAAGTATGAGATTCATCACTGGGTGCTATTGGGTCTATCACGCTTCTCACAAGCGTCGTTTTGGATTAATACAATTTGGATTGAATTTCTTTTTTATTTTCTTAGAACAGCAAATACTTAAGCATAGGCTGCATTTATGGTATGTGCACTATCAACTCAACAATGCACAATTGATGTTGTCATTTATATTCATCACTGGGTATTGTTGGGTTGGAAAATGCCATGTGTTTTCTTCGTTGAGGTTAGCATTTATTATTTTACATCTGTATGTTGCGTTTATTTGTTGTTGCCGTGCTGTGATTGGTCAGAAGTAAGAGCTTCGTCCAATCGCGTGTCTGCATTTGTTTACATTTCTGTTGCGCTTTCTACGTTTGTATATATAGCAAGGTGTAATGGTGTTTGATGGTGCAGTGGTATCTGAGTTGCAGTGCAGTGTTGGAGACCTGTGGTATGGTTTTATTTTATTTTGTAATTTGTTAAATACTAATCTCGTGTTGGTGGAGAGTTTCCAGTTGCTGTGTATATGTCTGGTTACTGGGTTGTCTCCTCCAGTATGGGATGGGTTTTCGTCGATCTTTACGAAGTATATGTTGCTGTTCAGCCTCTCTGTGGCTTTAACATTATGATAGGTTGTTAAAGCTAAGGAGTGGTTGATTTGCAGCGTGGTATTGCAACATGTTTTCTTCAAATCAATTACTTCTTACGGTAGATGGGTACATGGTTGACTCAATAGCGCGCGGTTGGTGTTAAGTATGAGATTCATCACTGGGTGCTATTGGGTCTATCACGCTTCTCACAAGCGTCGTTTTGGATTAATACGATTTGGATTGAATTTCTTTTTTATTTTCTTAGAACAGTAAATACTTAAGCATAGGCTGCATTTATGGTATGTGCACTATCAACTCAACAATGCACAATTGATGTTGTCATTTATATTCATCACTGGGTATTGTTGGGTTGGAAAATGCCATGTGTTTTCTTCGTTGAGGTTAGCATTTATTATTTAAATACTAATCTCGTGTTGGTGGAGAGTTTCCAGTTGCTGTGTATATGTCTGGTTACTGGGTTTTCTCCTCCAGTATGGGATGGGTTTTCGTCGATCTTTACGAAGTATATGTTGCTGTTCAGCCTCTCTGTGGCTTTAACATTATGATAGGTTGTTAAAGCTAAGGAGTGGTTGATTTGGAGCGTGGTATTGCAACATGTTTTCTTCAAATCAATTACTTCTTACGGTAGATGGGTACATGGTTGACTCAATAGCGCGCGGTTGGTGTTAAGTATGAGATTCATCACTGGGTGCTATTGGGTCTATCACGCTTCTCACAAGCGTCGTTTTGGATTAATACAATTTGGATTGAATTTCTTTTTTATTTTCTTAGAACAGTAAATACTTAAGCATAGGCTGCATTTATGGTATGTGCACTATCAACTCAACAATGCACAATTGATGTTGTCATTTATATTCATCACTGGGTATTGTTGGGTTGGAAAATGCCATGTGTTTTCTTCGTTGAGGGTAGCATTTATTATTTTACATCTGTATGTTTTGCGTGTATTTGTTGTTGCCGTGCTGTGATTGGTCAGAAGTAATAGCTCCGTCCAATCGCGTGTCTGCATTTGTTTACATTTCTGTTGCGCTTTCTACGTTTGTATATATAGCAAGGTGTAATGGTGTTTGATGGTGCAGTGGTATCTGAGGTGCAGTGCAGTGTTGGAGACCTGTGGTATGGTTTTATTTTATTTTGTAATTTGTTAAATACTAATCTCGTGTTGGTGGAGAGTTTCCAGTTGCTGTGTATATGTCTGGTTACTGGGTTGTCTCCTCCAGTATGGGATGGGTTTTCGTCGATCTTTACGAAGTATATGTAGCTGTTCGGCCTCTCTGTGGCTTTAACATTATGATAGGTTGTTAAAGCTAAGGAGTGGTTGATTTGCAGCGTGGTATTGCAACATGTTTTCTTCAAATCAATTACTTCTTACGGTAGATGGGTACATGGTTGACTCAATAGCGCGCGGTTGGTGTTAAGTATGAGATTCATCACTGGGTGCTATTGGGTCTATCACGCTTCTCACAAGCGTCGTTTTGGATTAATACAATTTGGATTGAATTTCTTTTTTATTTTCTTAGAACAGTAAATACTTAAGCATAGGCTGCATTTATGGTATGTGCACTATCAACTCAACAATGCACAATTGATGTTGTCATTTATATTCATCACTGGGTATTGTTGGGTTGGAAAATGCCATGTGTTTTCTTCGTTGAGGGTAGCATTTATTATTTTACATCTGTATGTTGCGTTTATTTGTTGTTGCCGTGCTGTGATTGGTCAGAAGTAATAGCTTCGTCCAATCGCGTGTCTGCATTTGTTTACATTTCTGTTGCGCTTTCTACGTTTGTATATATAGCAAGGTGTAATGGTGTTTGATGGTGCAGTGGTATCTGAGGTGCAGTGCAGTGTTGGAGACCTGTGGTATGGTTTTATTTTATTTTGTAATTTGTTAAATACTAATCTCGTGTTGGTGGAGAGTTTCCAGTTGCTGTGTATATGTCTGGTTACTGGGTTGTCTCCTCCAGTATGGGATGGGTTTTCGTCGATCTTTACGAAGTATATGTAGCTGTTCGGCCTCTCTGTGGCTTTAACATTATGATAGGTTGTTAAAGCTAAGGAGTGGTTGATTTGCAGCGTGGTATTGCAACATGTTTTCTTCAAATCAATTACTTCTTACGGTAGATGGGTACATGGTTGACTCAATAGCGCGCGGTTGGTGTTAAGTATGAGATTCATCACTGGGTGCTATTGGGTCTATCACGCTTCTCACAAGCGTCGTTTTGGATTAATGCAATTTGGATTGAATTTCTTTTTTATTTTCTTAGAATAGTAAATGCTTAAGCATAGGCTGCATTTATGGTATGTGCACTATCAACTCAACAATGCACAATTGATGTTGTCATTTATATTCATCACTGGGTATTGTTGGGTTGGAAAATGCCATGTGTTTTCTTCGTTCAGGTTAGAATTTATTATTTTACATCTGTATGTTTTGCTTGCATTTGTTGTTGCCGTGCTGTGATTGGTCAGAAATAGTAGCTCCGTCCAATCGCGTGTCTGCCTTTGTTTACATTTCTGTTGCGCTGTCTACGTTTGTATATATAGCAAGGTGTAATGGTGTTTGATGGTGCAGTGGTATCTGAGTTGCAGTGCAGTGTTGGAGACCTGTGGTATGGTTTTATTTTATTTTGTAATTTGTTAAATACTAATCTCGTGTTGGGGGAGAGTTTCCAGTTGCTGTGTATATGTCTGGTTACTGGGTTGTCTCCTCCAGTATGGGATGGATTTTCGTCGATCTTTACGAAGTATGTGTTGCTGTTCAGCCTCTCTGTGGCTTTAACATTATGATAGGTTGTTAAAGCTAAGGAGTGGTTGATTTGCAGCGTGGTATTGCAACATGTTTTCTTCAAATCAATTACTTCTTACGGTAGATGGGTACATGGTTGACTCAATAGCGCGCGGTTGGTGTTAAGTATGAGATTCATCACTGGGTGCTATTGGGTCTATCACGCTTCTCACAAGCGTCGTTTTGGATTAATACAATTTGGATTGAATTTCTTTTTTATTTTCTTAAAACAGTAAATACTTAAGCATAGGCTGCATTTATGGTATGTGCACTATCAACTCAACAATGCACAATTGATGTTGTCATTTATATTCATCACTGGGTATTGTTGGGTTGGAAAATGCCATGTGTTTTCTTCGTTGAGGGTAGCATTTATTATTTTACATCTGTATGTTGCGTTTATTTGTTGTTGCCGTGCTGTGATTGGTCAGAAGTAATAGCTTCGTCCAATCGCGTGTCTGCATTTGTTTACATTTCTGTTGCGCTTTCTACGTTTGTATATATAGCAAAGTGTAATGGTATTTGATGGTGCAGTGGTATCTGAGTTGCAGTGCAGTGTTGGAGACCTGTGGTATGGTTTTATTTTATTTTGTAATTTGTTAAATACTAATCTCGTGTTGGTGGAGAGTTTCCAGTTGCTGTGTATATGTCTGGTTACTGGGTTGTCTCCTCCAGTATGGGATGGGATTTCGTCGATCTTTACGAAGTATATGTAGCTGTTCGGCCTCTCTGTGGCTTTAACATTATGATAGGTTGTTAAAGCTAAGGAGTGGTTGATTTGCAGCGTGGTATTGCAACATGTTTTCTTCAAATCAATTACTTCTTACGGTAGATGGGTACATGGTTGACTCAATAGCGCGCGGTTGGTGTTAAGTATGAGATTCATCACTGGGTGCTATTGGGTCTATCACGCTTCTCACAAGCGTCGTTTTGGATTAATACAATTTGGATTGAATTTCTTTTTTATTTTCTTAGAACAGTAAATACTTAAGCATAGGCTGCATTTATGGTATGTGCACTATCAACTCAACAATGCACAATTGATGTTGTCATTTATATTCATCACTGGGTATTGTTGGGTTGGAAAATGCCATGTGTTTTCTTCGTTGAGGTTAGCATTTATTATTTAAATACTAATCTCGTGTTGGTGGAGAGTTTCCAGTTGCTGTGTATATGTCTGGTTACTGGGTTTTCTCCTCCAGTATGGGATGGGTTTTCGTCGATCTTTACGAAGTATATGTTGCTGTTCAGCCTCTCTGTGGCTTTAACATTATGATAGGTTGTTAAAGCTAAGGAGTGGTTGATTTGGAGCGTGGTATTGCAACATGTTTTCTTCAAATCAATTACTTCTTACGGTAGATGGGTACATGGTTGACTCAATAGCGCGCGGTTGGTGTTAAGTATGAGATTCATCACTGGGTGCTATTGGGTCTATCACGCTTCTCACAAGCGTCGTTTTGGATTAATACAATTTGGATTGAATTTCTTTTTTATTTTCTTAGAACAGTAAATACTTAAGCATAGGCTGCATTTATGGTATGTGCACTATCAACTCAACAATGCACAATTGATGTTGTCATTTATATTCATCACTGGGTATTGTTGGGTTGGAAAATGCCATGTGTTTTCTTCGTTCAGGGTAGCATTTATTATTTTACATCTGTATGTTGCGTTTATTTGTTGTTGCCGTGCTGTGATTGGTCAGAAGTAATAGCTTCGTCCAATCGCGTGTCTGCATTTGTTTACATTTCTGTTGCGCTTTCTACGTTTGTATATATAGCAAAGTGTAATGGTATTTGATGGTGCAGTGGTATCTGAGTTGCAGTGCAGTGTTGGAGACCTGTGGTATGGTTTTATTTTATTTTGTAATTTGTTAAATACTAATCTCGTGTTGGTGGAGAGTTTCCAGTTGCTGTGTATATGTCTGGTTACTGGGTTGTCTCCTCCAGTATGGGATGGGATTTCGTCGATCTTTACGAAGTATATGTAGCTGTTCGGCCTCTCTGTGGCTTTAACATTATGATAGGTTGTTAAAGCTAAGGAGTGGTTGATTTGCAGCGTGGTATTGCAACATGTTTTCTTCAAATCAATTACTTCTTACGGTAGATGGGTACATGGTTGACTCAATAGCGCGCGGTTGGTGTTAAGTATGAGATTCATCACTGGGTGCTATTGGGTCTATCACGCTTCTCACAAGCGTCGTTTTGGATTAATACAATTTGGATTGAATTTCTTTTTTATTTTCTTAGAACAGCAAATACTTAAGCATAGGCTGCATTTATGGTATGTGCACTATCAACTCAACAATGCACAATTGATGTTGTCATTTATATTCATCACTGGGTATTGTTGGGTTGGAAAATGCCATGTGTTTTCTTCGTTGAGGTTAGCATTTATTATTTTACATCTGTATGTTGCGTTTATTTGTTGTTGCCGTGCTGTGATTGGTCAGAAGTAAGAGCTTCGTCCAATCGCGTGTCTGCATTTGTTTACATTTCTGTTGCGCTTTCTACGTTTGTATATATAGCAAGGTGTAATGGTGTTTGATGGTGCAGTGGTATCTGAGTTGCAGTGCAGTGTTGGAGACCTGTGGTGTGGTTTTATTTTATTTTGTAATTTGTTAAATACTAATCTCGTGTTGGTGGAGAGTTTCCAGTTGCTGTGTATATGTCTGGTTACTGGGTTGTCTCCTCCAGTATGGGATGGGTTTTCGTCGATCTTTACGAAGTATATGTTGCTGTTCAGCCTCTCTGTGGCTTTAACATTATGATAGGTTGTTAAAGCTAAGGAGTGGTTGATTTGCAGCGTGGTATTGCAACATGTTTTCTTCAAATCAATTACTTCTTACGGTAGATGGGTACATGGTTGACTCAATAGCGCGCGGTTGGTGTTAAGTATGAGATTCATCACTGGGTGCTATTGGGTCTATCACGCTTCTCACAAGCGTCGTTTTGGATTAATACGATTTGGATTGAATTTCTTTTTTATTTTCTTAGAACAGTAAATACTTAAGCATAGGCTGCATTTATGGTATGTGCACTATCAACTCAACAATGCACAATTGATGTTGTCATTTATATTCATCACTGGGTATTGTTGGGTTGGAAAATGCCATGTGTTTTCTTCGTTGAGGTTAGCATTTATTATTTAAATACTAATCTCGTGTTGGTGGAGAGTTTCCAGTTGCTGTGTATATGTCTGGTTACTGGGTTTTCTCCTCCAGTATGGGATGGGTTTTCGTCGATCTTTACGAAGTATATGTTGCTGTTCAGCCTCTCTGTGGCTTTAACATTATGATAGGTTGTTAAAGCTAAGGAGTGGTTGATTTGGAGCGTGGTATTGCAACATGTTTTCTTCAAATCAATTACTTCTTACGGTAGATGGGTACATGGTTGACTCAATAGCGCGCGGTTGGTGTTAAGTATGAGATTCATCACTGGGTGCTATTGGGTCTATCACGCTTCTCACAAGCGTCGTTTTGGATTAATACAATTTGGATTGAATTTCTTTTTTATTTTCTTAGAACAGTAAATACTTAAGCATAGGCTGCATTTATGGTATGTGCACTATCAACTCAACAATGCACAATTGATGTTGTCATTTATATTCATCACTGGGTATTGTTGGGTTGGAAAATGCCATGTGTTTTCTTCGTTGAGGGTAGCATTTATTATTTTACATCTGTATGTTTTGCGTGTATTTGTTGTTGCCGTGCTGTGATTGGTCAGAAGTAATAGCTCCGTCCAATCGCGTGTCTGCATTTGTTTACATTTCTGTTGCGCTTTCTACGTTTGTATATATAGCAAGGTGTAATGGTGTTTGATGGTGCAGTGGTATCTGAGGTGCAGTGCAGTGTTGGAGACCTGTGGTATGGTTTTATTTTATTTTGTAATTTGTTAAATACTAATCTCGTGTTGGTGGAGAGTTTCCAGTTGCTGTGTATATGTCTGGTTACTGGGTTGTCTCCTCCAGTATGGGATGGGTTTTCGTCGATCTTTACGAAGTATATGTAGCTGTTCGGCCTCTCTGTGGCTTTAACATTATGATAGGTTGTTAAAGCTAAGGAGTGGTTGATTTGCAGCGTGGTATTGCAACATGTTTTCTTCAAATCAATTACTTCTTACGGTAGATGGGTACATGGTTGACTCAATAGCGCGCGGTTGGTGTTAAGTATGAGATTCATCACTGGGTGCTATTGGGTCTATCACGCTTCTCACAAGCGTCGTTTTGGATTAATGCAATTTGGATTGAATTTCTTTTTTATTTTCTTAGAACAGTAAATACTTAAGCATAGGCTGCATTTATGGTATGTGCACTATCAACTCAACAATGCACAATTGATGTTGTCATTTATATTCATCACTGGGTATTGTTGGGTTGGAAAATGCCATGTGTTTTCTTCGTTCAGGTTAGAATTTATTATTTTACATCTGTATGTTTTGCTTGCATTTGTTGTTGCCGTGCTGTGATTGGTCAGAAATAGTAGCTCCGTCCAATCGCGTGTCTGCATTTGTTTACATTTCTGTTGCGCTGTCTACGTTTGTATATATAGCAAGGTGTAATGGTGTTTGATGGTGCAGTGGTATCTGAGTTGCAGTGCAGTGTTGGAGACCTGTGGTATGGTTTTATTTTATTTTGTAATTTGTTAAATACTAATCTCGTGTTGGGGGAGAGTTTCCAGTTGCTGTGTATGTCTGGTTACTGGGTTGTCTCCTCCAGTATGGGATGGGTTTTCGTCGATCTTTACGAAGTATATGTTGCTGTTCAGCCTCTCTGTGGCTTTAACATTATGATAGGTTGTTAAAGCTAAGGAGTGCTTGATTTGCAGCGTGGTATTGCAACATGTTTTCTTCAAATCAATTACTTCTTACGGTAGATGGGTACATGGTTGACTCAATAGCGCGCGGTTGGTGTTAAGTATGAGATTCATCACTGGGTGCTATTGGGTCTATCACGCTTCTCACAAGCGTCGTTTTGGATTAATACAATTTGGATTGAATTTCTTTTTTATTTTCTTAGAACAGTAAATACTTAAGCATAGGCTGCATTTATGGTATGTGCACTATCAACTCAACAATGCACAATTGATGTTGTCATTTATATTCATCACTGGGTATTGTTGGGTTGGAAAATGCCATGTGTTTTCTTCGTTGAGGTTAGCATTTATTATTTAAATACTAATCTCGTGTTGGTGGAGAGTTTCCAGTTGCTGTGTATATGTCTGGTTACTGGGTTTTCTCCTCCAGTATGGGATGGGTTTTCGTCGATCTTTACGAAGTATATGTTGCTGTTCAGCCTCTC
The DNA here is from genome assembly GCF_964235325.1 of Thermobia domestica. Lineage (NCBI taxonomy): Eukaryota > Metazoa > Arthropoda > Insecta > Zygentoma > Lepismatidae > Thermobia > Thermobia domestica. The sequence continues at coordinate 175,283 of NW_027656007.1, forward strand.
TGTGGCTTTAACATTATGATAGGTTGTTAAAGCTAAGGAGTGGTTGATTTGCAGCGTGGTATTGCAACATGTTTTCTTCAAATCAATTACTTCTTACGGTAGATGGGTACATGGTTGACTCAATAGCGCGCGGTTGGTGTTAAGTATGAGATTCATCACTGGGTGCTATTGGGTCTATCACGCTTCTCACAAGCGTCGTTTTGGATTAATACATTTGGATTGAATTTCTTTTTTTTTCTTAGAACAGTAAATACTTAAGCATAGGCTGCATTTATGGTATGTGCACTATCAACTCAACAATGCACAATTGATGTTGTCATTTATATTCATCACTGGGTATTGTTGGGTTGGAAAATGCCATGTGTTTTCTTCGTTGAGGTTAGCATTTATTATTTTACATCTGTATGTTGCGTGTATTTGTTGTTGCCGTGCTGTGATTGGTCAGAAGTAATAGCTTCGTCCAATCGCGTGTCTGCATTTGTTTACATTTCTGTTGCGCTTTCTACGTTTGTATATATAGCAAGGTGTAATGGTGTTTGATGGTGCAGTGGTATCTGAGGTGCAGTGCAGTGTTGGAGACCTGTGGTATGGTTTTATTTTATTTTGTAATTTGTTAAATACTAATCTCGTGTTGGGGGAGAGTTTCCAGTTGCTGTGTATATGTTTGGTTACTGGGTTGTCTCCTCCAGTATGGGATGGGTTTTCGTCGATCTTTACGAAGTATATGTTGCTGTTCAGCCTCTCTGTGGCTTTAACATTATGATAGGTTGTTAAAGCTAAGGAGTGGTTGATTTGCAGCGTGGTATTGCAACATGTTTTCTTCAAATCAATTACTTCTTACGGTAGATGGGTACATGGTTGACTCAATAGCGCGCGGTTGGTGTTAAGTATGAGATTCATCACTGGGTGCTATTGGGTCTATCACGCTTCTCACAAGCGTCGTTTTGGATTAATACAATTTGGATTGAATTTCTTTTTTATTTTCTTAGAACAGTAAATACTTAAGCATAGGCTGCATTTATGGTATGTGCACTATCAACTCAACAATGCACAATTGATGTTGTCATTTATATTCATCACTGGGTATTGTTGGGTTGGAAAATGCCATGTGTTTTCTTCGTTCAGGTTAGAATTTATTATTTTACATCTGTATGTTTTGCGTGTATTTGTTGTTGCCGTGCTGTGATTGGTCAGAAATAATAGCTCCGTCCAATCGCGTGTCTGCATTTGTTTACATTTCTGTTGCGCTTTCTACGTTTGTATATATAGCAAGGTGTAATGGTGTTTGATGGTGCAGTGGTATCTGAGTTGCAGTGCAGTGTTGGAGACCTGTGGTATGGTTTTATTTTATTTTGTAATTTGTTAAATACTAATCTCGTGTTGGGGGAGAGTTTCCAGTTGCTGTGTATATGTCTGGTTACTGGGTTGTCTCCTCCAGTATGGGATGGGTTTTCGTCGATCTTTACGAAGTATATGTTGCTGTTCAGCCTCTCTGTGGCTTTAACATTATGATAGGTTGTTAAAGCTAAGGAGTGGTTGATTTGCAGCGTGGTATTGCAACATGTTTTCTTCAAATCAATTACTTCTTACGGTAGATGGGTACATGGTTGACTCAATAGCGCGCGGTTGGTGTTAAGTATGAGATTCATCACTGGGTGCTATTGGGTCTATCACGCTTCTCACAAGCGTCGTTTTGGATTAATACAATTTGGATTGAATTTCTTTTTTATTTTCTTAGAACAGTAAATACTTAAGCATAGGCTGCATTTATGGTATGTGCACTATCAACTCAACAATGCACAATTGATGTTGTCATTTATATTCATCACTGGGTATTGTTGGGTTGGAAAATGCCATGTGTTTTCTTCGTTGAGGGTAGCATTTATTATTTTACATCTGTATGTTTTGCGTGTATTTGTTGTTGCCGTGCTGTGATTGGTCAGAAGTAATAGCTCCGTCCAATCGCGTGTCTGCATTTGTTTACATTTCTGTTGCGCTTTCTACGTTTGTATATATAGCAAGGTGTAATGGTGTTTGATGGTGCAGTGGTATCTGAGTTGCAGTGCAGTGTTGGAGACCTGTGGTATGGTTTTATTTTATTTTGTAATTTGTTAAATACTAATCTCGTGTTGGGGGAGAGTTTCCAGTTGCTGTGTATATGTCTGGTTACTGGGTTGTCTCCTCCAGTATGGGATGGGTTTTCGTCGATCTTTACGAAGTATATGTTGCTGTTCAGCCTCTCTGTGGCTTTAACATTATGATAGGTTGTTAAAGCTAAGGAGTGGTTGATTTGCAGCGTGGTATTGCAACATGTTTTCTTCAAATCAATTACTTCTTACGGTAGATGGGTACATGGTTGACTCAATAGCGCGCGGTTGGTGTTAAGTATGAGATTCATCACTGGGTGCTATTGGGTCTATCACGCTTCTCACAAGCGTCGTTTTGGATTAATACAATTTGGATTGAATTTCTTTTTTATTTTCTTAGAACAGTAAATACTTAAGCATAGGCTGCATTTATGGTATGTGCACTATCAACTCAACAATGCACAATTGATGTTGTCATTTATATTCATCACTGGGTATTGTTGGGTTGGAAAATGCCATGTGTTTTCTTCGTTGAGGTTAGCATTTATTATTTTACATCTGTATGTTGCGTGTATTTGTTGTTGCCGTGCTGTGATTGGTCAGAAGTAATAGCTTCGTCCAATCGCGTGTCTGCATTTGTTTACATTTCTGTTGCGCTTTCTACGTTTGTATATATAGCAAGGTGTAATGGTGTTTGATGGTGCAGTGGTATCTGAGTTGCAGTGCAGTGTTGGAGACCTGTGGTATGGTTTTATTTTATTTTGTAATTTGTTAAATACTAATCTCGTGTTGGGGGAGAGTTTCCAGTTGCTGTGTATATGTTTGGTTACTGGGTTGTCTCCTCCAGTATGGGATGGGTTTTCGTCGATCTTTACGAAGTATATGTTGCTGTTCAGCCTCTCTGTGGCTTTAACATTATGATAGGTTGTTAAAGCTAAGGAGTGGTTGATTTGCAGCGTGGTATTGCAACATGTTTTCTTCAAATCAATTACTTCTTACGGTAGATGGGTACATGGTTGACTCAATAGCGCGCGGTTGGTGTTAAGTATGAGATTCATCACTGGGTGCTATTGGGTCTATCACGCTTCTCACAAGCGTCGTTTTGGATTAATACAATTTGGATTGAATTTCTTTTTTATTTTCTTAGAACAGTAAATACTTAAGCATAGGCTGCATTTATGGTATGTGCACTATCAACTCAACAATGCACAATTGATGTTGTCATTTATATTCATCACTGGGTATTGTTGGGTTGGAAAATGCCATGTGTTTTCTTCGTTCAGGTTAGAATTTATTATTTTACATCTGTATGTTTTGCGTGTATTTGTTGTTGCCGTGCTGTGATTGGTCAGAAATAATAGCTCCGTCCAATCGCGTGTCTGCATTTGTTTACATTTCTGTTGCGCTTTCTACGTTTGTATATATAGCAAGGTGTAATGGTGTTTGATGGTGCAGTGGTATCTGAGTTGCAGTGCAGTGTTGGAGACCTGTGGTATGGTTTTATTTTATTTTGTAATTTGTTAAATACTAATCTCGTGTTGGGGGAGAGTTTCCAGTTGCTGTGTATATGTCTGGTTACTGGGTTGTCTCCTCCAGTATGGGATGGGTTTTCGTCGATCTTTACGAAGTATATGTTGCTGTTCAGCCTCTCTGTGGCTTTAACATTATGATAGGTTGTTAAAGCTAAGGAGTGGTTGATTTGCAGCGTGGTATTGCAACATGTTTTCTTCAAATCAATTACTTCTTACGGTAGATGGGTACATGGTTGACTCAATAGCGCGCGGTTGGTGTTAAGTATGAGATTCATCACTGGGTGCTATTGGGTCTATCACGCTTCTCACAAGCGTCGTTTTGGATTAATACAATTTGGATTGAATTTCTTTTTTATTTTCTTAGAACAGTAAATACTTAAGCATAGGCTGCATTTATGGTATGTGCACTATCAACTCAACAATGCACAATTGATGTTGTCATTTATATTCATCACTGGGTATTGTTGGGTTGGAAAATGCCATGTGTTTTCTTCGTTGAGGTTAGCATTTATTATTTTACATCTGTATGTTGCGTTTATTTGTTGTTGCCGTGCTGTGATTGGTCAGAAGTAATAGCTTCGTCCAATCGCGTGTCTGCATTTGTTTACATTTCGGTTGCGCTTTCTACGTTTGTATATATAGCAAGGTGTAATGGTGTTTGATGGTGCAGTGGTATCTGAGTTGCAGTGCAGTGTTGGAGACCTGTGGTATGGTTTTATTTTATTTTGTAATTTGCTAAATACTAATCTCGTGTTGGTGGAGAGTTTCCAGTTGCTGTGTATATGTCTGGTTACTGGGTTGTCTCCTCGAGTATGGGGTGGGTTTTCGTCGATCTTTACAAAGTATATGTTGCTGTTCAGCCTCTCTGTGGCTTTAACATTATGATAGGTTGTTAAAGCTAAGGAGTGGTTGATTTGCAGCGTGGTATTGCAACATGTTTTTTTCAAATCAATTACTTCTTACGGTAGATGGGTAGATGGTTGACTCAATAGCGCGCGGTTGGTGTTAAGTATGAGATTCATCACTGGGTGCTATAGGGTCTATCACGCTTCTCACAAGCGTCGTTTTGGATTAATACAATTTGGATTGAATTCCTTTTTTTTTTCTTAGAACAGTAAATACTTAAGCATAGGCTGCATTTATGGTATGTGCACTATCAACTCAACAATGCACAATTGATGTTGTCATTTATATTCATCACTGGGTATTGTTGGGATGGAAAATGCCATGTGTTTTCTTCGTTCAGATTAGAATTTATTATTTTACATCTGTATGTTTTGCGTGTATTTGTTGTTGCCGTGCTGTGATTGGTCGGAAGTAATAGCTCCGTCCAATCGCGTGTCTGCATTTGTTTACATTTCTGTTGCGCTTTCTACGTTTGTATATATAGCAAGGTGTAATGGTGTTTGATGGTGCAGTGGTATCTGAGTTGCAGTGCAGTGTTGGAGACCTGTGGTATGGTTTTATTTTATTTTGTAATTTGTTAAATACTAATCTCGTGTTGGGGGAGAGTTTCCAGTTGCTGTGTATATGTCTGGTTACTGGGTTGTCTCCTCCAGTATGGGATGGGTTTTCGTCGATCTTTACGAAGTATATGTTGCTGTTCAGCCTCTCTGTGGCTTTAACATTATGATAGGTTGTTAAAGCTAAGGAGTGGTTGATTTGCAGCGTGGTATTGCAACATGTTTTCTTCAAATCAATTACTTCTTACGGTAGATGGGTACATGGTTGACTCAATAGCGCGCGGTTGGTGTTAAGTATGAGATTCATCACTGGGTGCTATTGGGTCTATCACGCTTCTCACAAGCGTCGTTTTGGATTAATACAATTTGGATTGAATTTCTTTTTTATTTTCTTAGAACAGTAAATACTTAAGCATAGGCTGCATTTATGGTATGTGCACTATCAACTCAACAATGCACAATTGATGTTGTCATTTATATTCATCACTGGGTATTGTTGGGTTGGAAAATGCCATGTGTTTACATCTGTATGTTGCGTTTATTTGTTGTTGCCGTGCTGTGATTGGTCAGAAGTAAGAGCTTCGTCCAATCGCGTGTCTGCATTTGTTTACATTTCTGTTGCGCTGTCTACGTTTGTATATATAGCAAGGTGTAATGGTGTTTGATGGTGCAGTGGTATCTGAGTTGCAGTGCAGTGTTGGAGACCTGTGGTATGGTTTTATTTTATTTTGTAATTTGTTAAATACTAATCTCGTGTTGGGGGAGAGTTTCCAGTTGCTGTGTATATGTCTGGTTACTGGGTTGTCTCCTCCAGTATGGGATGGGTTTTCGTCGATCTTTACGAAGTATATGTTGCTGTTCAGCCTCTCTGTGGATTTAACATTATGATAGGTTGTTAAAGCTAAGGAGTGCTTGATTTGCAGCGTGGTATTGCAACATGTTTTCTTCAAATCAATTACTTCTTACGGTAGATGGGTACATGGTTGACTCAATAGCGCGCGGTTGGTGTTAAGTATGAGATTCATCACTGGGTGCTATTGGGTCTATCACGCTTCTCACAAGCGTCGTTTTGGATTAATACAATTTGGATTGAATTTCTTTTTTATTTTCTTAGAACAGTAAATACTTAAGCATAGGCTGCATTTATGGTATGTGCACTATCAACTCAACAATGCACAATTGATGTTGTCATTTATATTCATCACTGGGTATTGTTGGGTTGGAAAATGCCATGTGTTTTCTTCGTTGAGGTTAGCATTTATTATTTAAATACTAATCTCGTGTTGGTGGAGAGTTTCCAGTTGCTGTGTATATGTCTGGTTACTGGGTTTTCTCCTCCAGTATGGGATGGGTTTTCGTCGATCTTTACGAAGTATATGTTGCTGTTCAGCCTCTCTGTGGCTTTAACATTATGATAGGTTGTTAAAGCTAAGGAGTGGTTGATTTGCAGCGTGGTATTGCAACATGTTTTCTTCAAATCAATTACTTCTTACGGTAGATGGGTACATGGTTGACTCAATAGCGCGCGGTTGGTGTTAAGTATGAGATTCATCACTGGGTGCTATTGGGTCTATCACGCTTCTCACAAGCGTCGTTTTGGATTAATACATTTGGATTGAATTTCTTTTTTTTTCTTAGAACAGTAAATACTTAAGCATAGGCTGCATTTATGGTATGTGCACTATCAACTCAACAATGCACAATTGATGTTGTCATTTATATTCATCACTGGGTATTGTTGGGTTGGAAAATGCCATGTGTTTTCTTCGTTGAGGTTAGCATTTATTATTTTACATCTGTATGTTGCGTTTATTTGTTGTTGCCGTGCTGTGATTGGTCAGAAGTAATAGCTTCGTCCAATCGCGTGTCTGCATTTGTTTACATTTCTGTTGCGCTTTCTACGTTTGTATATATAGCAAGGTGTAATGGTGTTTGATGGTGCAGTGGTATCTGAGTTGCAGTGCAGTGTTGGAGACCTGTGGTATGGTTTTATTTTATTTTGTAATTTGTTAAATACTAATCTCGTGTTGGGGGAGAGTTTCCAGTTGCTGTGTATATGTTTGGTTACTGGGTTGTCTCCTCCAGTATGGGATGGGTTTTCGTCGATCTTTACGAAGTATATGTTGCTGTTCAGCCTCTCTGTGGCTTTAACATTATGATAGGTTGTTAAAGCTAAGGAGTGGTTGATTTGCAGCGTGGTATTGCAACATGTTTTCTTCAAATCAATTACTTCTTACGGTAGATGGGTACATGGTTGACTCAATAGCGCGCGGTTGGTGTTAAGTATGAGATTCATCACTGGGTGCTATTGGGTCTATCACGCTTCTCACAAGCGTCGTTTTGGATTAATACAATTTGGATTGAATTTCTTTTTTATTTTCTTAGAACAGTAAATACTTAAGCATAGGCTGCATTTATGGTATGTGCACTATCAACTCAACAATGCACAATTGATGTTGTCATTTATATTCATCACTGGGTATTGTTGGGTTGGAAAATGCCATGTGTTTTCTTCGTTCAGGTTAGAATTTATTATTTTACATCTGTATGATTTGCGTGTATTTGTTGTTGCCGTGCTGTGATTGGTCAGAAATAATAGCTCCGTCCAATCGCGTGTCTGCATTTGTTTACATTTCTGTTGCGCTTTCTACGTTTGTATATATAGCAAGGTGTAATGGTGTTTGATGGTGCAGTGGTATCTGAGTTGCAGTGCAGTGTTGGAGACCTGTGGTATGGTTTTATTTTATTTTGTAATTTGTTAAATACTAATCTCGTGTTGGGGAGAGTTTCCAGTTGCTGTGTATATGTCTGGTTACTGGGTTGTCTCCTCCAGTATGGGATGGGTTTTCGTCGATCTTTACGAAGTATATGTTGCTGTTCAGCCTCTCTGTGGCTTTAACATTATGATAGGTTGTTAAAGCTAAGGAGTGGTTGATTTGCAGCGTGGTATTGCAACATGTTTTCTTCAAATCAATTACTTCTTACGGTAGATGGGTACATGGTTGACTCAATAGCGCGCGGTTGGTGTTAAGTATGAGATTCATCACTGGGTGCTATTGGGTCTATCACGCTTCTCACAAGCGTCGTTTTGGATTAATACAATTTGGATTGAATTTCTTTTTTATTTTCTTAGAACAGTAAATACTTAAGCATAGGCTGCATTTATGGTATGTGCACTATCAACTCAACAATGCACAATTGATGTTGTCATTTATATTCATCACTGGGTATTGTTGGGTTGGAAAATGCCATGTGTTTTCTTCGTTGAGGTTAGCATTTATTATTTTACATCTGTATGTTGCGTTTATTTGTTGTTGCCGTGCTGTGATTGGTCAGAAGTAATAGCTTCGTCCAATCGCGTGTCTGCATTTGTTTACATTTCTGTTGCGCTTTCTACGTTTGTATATATAGCAAGGTGTAATGGTGTTTGATGGTGCAGTGGTATCTGAGTTGCAGTGCAGTGTTGGAGACCTGTGGTATGGTTTTATTTTATTTTGTAATTTGCTAAATACTAATCTCGTGTTGGTGGAGAGTTTCCAGTTGCTGTGTATATGTCTGGTTACTGGGTTGTCTCCTCCAGTATGGGGTGGGTTTTCGTCGATCTTTACAAAGTATATGTTGCTGTTCAGCCTCTCTGTGGCTTTAACATTATGATAGGTTGTTAAAGCTAAGGAGTGGTTGATTTGCAGCGTGGTATTGCAACATGTTTTTTTCAAATCAATTACTTCTTACGGTAGATGGGTAGATGGTTGACTCAATAGCGCGCGGTTGGTGTTAAGTATGAGATTCATCACTGGGTGCTATAGGGTCTATCACGCTTCTCACAAGCGTCGTTTTGGATTAATACAATTTGGATTGAATTCCTTTTTTTTTTCTTAGAACAGTAAATACTTAAGCATAGGCTGCATTTATGGTATGTGCACTATCAACTCAACAATGCACAATTGATGTTGTCATTTATATTCATCACTGGGTATTGTTGGGATGGAAAATGCCATGTGTTTTCTTCGTTCAGGTTAGAATTTATTATTTTACATCTGTATGTTTTGCGTGTATTTGTTGTTGCCGTGCTGTGATTGGTCGGAAGTAATAGCTCCGTCCAATCGCGTGTCTGCATTTGTTTACATTTCTGTTGCGCTTTCTACGTTTGTATATATAGCAAGGTGTAATGGTGTTTGATGGTGCAGTGGTATCTGAGTTGCAGTGCAGTGTTGGAGACCTGTGGTATGGTTTTATTTTATTTTGTAATTTGTTAAATACTAATCTCGTGTTGGGGGAGAGTTTCCAGTTGCTGTGTATATGTCTGGTTACTGGGTTGTCTCCTCCAGTATGGGATGGGTTTTCGTCGATCTTTACGAAGTATATGTTGCTGTTCAGCCTCTCTGTGGCTTTAACATTATGATAGGTTGTTAAAGCTAAGGAGTGGTTGATTTGCAGCGTGGTATTGCAACATGTTTTCTTCAAATCAATTACTTCTTACGGTAGATGGGTAGATGGTTGACTCAATAGCGCGCGGTTGGTGGTAAGTATGAGATTCATCACTGGGTGCTATAGGGTCTATCACGCTTCTCACAAGCGTCGTTTTGGATTAATACAATTTGGATTGAATTCCTTTTTTTTTTCTTAGAACAGTAAATACTTAAGCATAGGCTGCATTCATGGTATGTGCACTATCAACTCAACAATGCACAATTGATGTTGTCATTTATATTCATCACTGGGTATTGTTGGGATGGAAAATGCCATGTGTTTTCTTCGTTCAGGTTAGAATTTATTATTTTACATCTGTATGTTTTGCGTGTATTTGTTGTTGCCGTGCTGTGATTGGTCGGAAGTAATAGCTCCGTCCAATCGCGTGTCTGCATTTGTTTACATTTCTGTTGCGCTTTCTACGTTTGTATATATAGCAAGGTGTAATGGTGTTTGATGGTGCAGTGGTATCTGAGTTGCAGTGCAGTGTTGGAGACCTGTGGTATGGTTTTATTTTATTTTGTAATTTGTTAAATACTAATCTCGTGTTGGGGGAGAGTTTCCAGTTGCTGTGTATATGTCTGGTTACTGGGTTGTCTCCTCCAGTATGGGATGGGTTTTCGTCGATCTTTACGAAGTATATGTTGCTGTTCAGCCTCTCTGTGGCTTTAACATTATGATAGGTTGTTAAAGCTAAGGAGTGGTTGATTTGCAGCGTGGTATTGCAACATATTTTCTTCAAATCAATTACTTCTTACGGTAGATGGGTACATGGTTGACTCAATAGCGCGTGGTTGGTGTTAAGTATGAGATTCATCACTGGGTGCTATTGGGTCTATCACGCTTCTCACAAGCGTCGTTTTGGATTAATACAATTTGGATTGAATTTCTTTTTTATTTTCTTAGAACAGTAAATACTTAAGCATAGGCTGCATTTATGGTATGTGCACTATCAACTCAACAATGCACAATTGATGTTGTCATTTATATTCATCACTGGGTATTGTTGGGTTGGAAAATGCCATGTGTTTACATCTGTATGTTGCGTTTATTTGTTGTTGCCGTGCTGTGATTGGTCAGAAGTAAGAGCTTCGTCCAATCGCGTGTCTGCATTTGTTTACATTTCTGTTGCGCTGTCTACGTTTGTATATATAGCAAGGTGTAATGGTGTTTGATGGTGCAGTGGTATCTGAGTTGCAGTGCAGTGTTGGAGACCTGTGGTATGGTTTTATTTTATTTTGTAAATTGTTAAATACTAATCTCGTGTTGGGGGAGAGTTTCCAGTTGCTGTGTATATGTCTGGTTACTGGGTTGTCTCCTCCAGTATGGGATGGGTTTTCGTCGATCTTTACGAAGTATATGTTGCTGTTCAGCCTCTCTGTGGATTTAACATTATGATAGGTTGTTAAAGCTAAGGAGTGGTTGATTTGCAGCGTGGTATTGCAACATGTTTTCTTCAAATCAATTACTTCTTACGGTAGATGGGTACATGGTTGACTCAATAGCGCGCGGTTGGTGTTAAGTATGAGATTCATCACTGGGTGCTATTGGGTCTATCACGCTTCTCACAAGCGTCGTTTTGGATTAATACAATTTGGATTGAATTTCTTTTTTATTTTCTTAGAACAGTAAATACTTAAGCATAGGCTGCATTTATGGTATGTGCACTATCAACTCAACAATGCACAATTGATGTTGTCATTTATATTCATCACTGGGTATTGTTGGGTTGGAAAATGCCATGTGTTTTCTTCGTTGAGGTTAGCATTTATTATTTAAATACTAATCTCGTGTTGGTGGAGAGTTTCCAGTTGCTGTGTATATGTCTGGTTACTGGGTTTTCTCCTCCAGTATGGGATGGGTTTTCGTCGATCTTTACGAAGTATATGTTGCTGTTCAGCCTCTCTGTGGCTTTAACATTATGATAGGTTGTTAAAGCTAAGGAGTGGTTGATTTGCAGCGTGGTATTGCAACATGTTTTCTTCAAATCAATTACTTCTTACGGTAGATGGGTACATGGTTGACTCAATAGCGCGCGGTTGGTGTTAAGTATGAGATTCATCACTGGGTGCTATTGGGTCTATCACGCTTCTCACAAGCGTCGTTTTGGATTAATACATTTGGATTGAATTTCTTTTTTTTCTTAGAACAGTAAATACTTAAGCATAGGCTGCATTTATGGTATGTGCACTATCAACTCAACAATGCACAATTGATGTTGTCATTTATATTCATCACTGGGTATTGTTGGGTTGGAAAATGCCATGTGTTTTCTTCGTTGAGGTTAGCATTTATTATTTTACATCTGTATGTTGCGTGTATTTGTTGTTGCCGTGCTGTGATTGGTCAGAAGTAATAGCTTCGTCCAATCGCGTGTCTGCATTTGTTTACATTTCTGTTGCGCTTTCTACGTTTGTATATATAGCAAGGTGTAATGGTGTTTGATGGTGCAGTGGTATCTGAGTTGCAGTGCAGTGTTGGAGACCTGTGGTATGGTTTTATTTTATTTTGTAATTTGTTAAATACTAATCTCGTGTTGGGGGAGAGTTTCCAGTTGCTGTGTATATGTTTGGTTACTGGGTTGTCTCCTCCAGTATGGGATGGGTTTTCGTCGATCTTTACGAAGTATATGTTGCTGTTCAGCCTCTCTGTGGCTTTAACATTATGATAGGTTGTTAAAGCTAAGGAGTGGTTGATTTGCAGCGTGGTATTGCAACATGTTTTCTTCAAATCAATTACTTCTTACGGTAGATGGGTACATGGTTGACTCAATAGCGCGCGGTTGGTGTTAAGTATGAGATTCATCACTGGGTGCTATTGGGTCTATCACGCTTCTCACAAGCGTCGTTTTGGATTAATACAATTTGGATTGAATTTCTTTTTTATTTTCTTAGAACAGTAAATACTTAAGCATAGGCTGCATTTATGGTATGTGCACTATCAACTCAACAATGCACAATTGATGTTGTCATTTATATTCATCACTGGGTATTGTTGGGTTGGAAAATGCCATGTGTTTTCTTCGTTCAGGTTAGAATTTATTATTTTACATCTGTATGATTTGCGTGTATTTGTTGTTGCCGTGCTGTGATTGGTCAGAAATAATAGCTCCGTCCAATCGCGTGTCTGCATTTGTTTACATTTCTGTTGCGCTTTCTACGTTTGTATATATAGCAAGGTGTAATGGTGTTTGATGGTGCAGTGGTATCTGAGTTGCAGTGCAGTGTTGGAGACCTGTGGTATGGTTTTATTTTATTTTGTAATTTGTTAAATACTAATCTCGTGTTGGGGGAGAGTTTACAGTTGCTGTGTATATGTCTGGTTACTGGGTTGTCTCCTCCAGTATGGGATGGGTTTTCGTCGATCTTTACGAAGTATATGTTGCTGTTCAGCCTCTCTGTGGCTTTAACATTATGATAGGTTGTTAAAGCTAAGGAGTGGTTGATTTGCAGCGTGGTATTGCAACATGTTTTCTTCAAATCAATTACTTCTTACGGTAGATGGGTACATGGTTGACTCAATAGCGCGCGGTTGGTGTTAAGTATGAGATTCATCACTGGGTGCTATTGGGTCTATCACGCTTCTCACAAGCGTCGTTTTGGATTAATACAATTTGGATTGAATTTCTTTTTTATTTTCTTAGAACAGTAAATACTTAAGCATAGGCTGCATTTATGGTGTGTGCACTATCAACTCAACAATGCACAATTGATGTTGTCATTTATATTCATCACTGGGTATTGTTGGGTTGGAAAATGCCATGTGTTTTCTTCGTTGAGGTTAGCATTTATTATTTTACATCTGTATGTTGCGTTTATTTGTTGTTGCCGTGCTGTGATTGGTCAGAAGTAATAGCTTCGTCCAATCGCGTGTCTGCATTTGTTTACATTTCTGTTGCGCTTTCTACGTTTGTATATATAGCAAGGTGTAATGGTGTTTGATGGTGCAGTGGTATCTGAGTTGCAGTGCAGTGTTGGAGACCTGTGGTATGGTTTTATTTTATTTTGTAATTTGCTAAATACTAATCTCGTGTTGGTGGAGAGTTTCCAGTTGCTGTGTATATGTCTGGTTACTGGGTTGTCTCCTCGAGTATGGGGTGGGTTTTCGTCGATCTTTACAAAGTATATGTTGCTGTTCAGCCTCTCTGTGGCTTTAACATTATGATAGGTTGTTAAAGCTAAGGAGTGGTTGATTTGCAGCGTGGTATTGCAACATGTTTTTTTCAAATCAATTACTTCTTACGGTAGATGGGTAGATGGTTGACTCAATAGCGCGCGGTTGGTGTTAAGTATGAGATTCATCACTGGGTGCTATAGGGTCTATCACGCTTCTCACAAGCGTCGTTTTGGATTAATACAATTTGGATTGAATTCCTTTTTTTTTTCTTAGAACAGTAAATACTTAAGCATAGGCTGCATTTATGGTATGTGCACTATCAACTCAACAATGCACAATTGATGTTGTCATTTATATTCATCACTGGGTATTGTTGGGATGGAAAATGCCATGTGTTTTCTTCGTTCAGGTTAGAATTTATTATTTTACATCTGTATGTTTTGCGTGTATTTGTTGTTGCCGTGCTGTGATTGGTCGGAAGTAATAGCTCCGTCCAATCGCGTGTCTGCATTTGTTTACATTTCTGTTGCGCTTTCTACGTTTGTATATATAGCAAGGTGTAATGGTGTTTGATGGTGCAGTGGTATCTGAGTTGCAGTGCAGTGTTGGAGACCTGTGGTATGGTTTTATTTTATTTTGTAATTTGTTAAATACTAATCTCGTGTTGGGGGAGAGTTTCCAGTTGCTGTGTATATGTCTGGTTACTGGGTTGTCTCCTCCAGTATGGGATGGGTTTTCGTCGATCTTTACGAAGTATATGTTGCTGTTCAGCCTCTCTGTGGCTTTAACATTATGATAGGTTGTTAAAGCTAAGGAGTGGTTGATTTGCAGCGTGGTATTGCAACATGTTTTCTTCAAATCAATTACTTCTTACGGTAGATGGGTACATGGTTGACTCAATAGCGCGCGGTTGGTGTTAAGTATGAGATTCATCACTGGGTGCTATTGGGTCTATCACGCTTCTCACAAGCGTCGTTTTGGATTAATACAATTTGGATTGAATTTCTTTTTTATTTTCTTAGAACAGTAAATACTTAAGCATAGGCTGCATTTATGGTATGTGCACTATCAACTCAACAATGCACAATTGATGTTGTCATTTATATTCATCACTGGGTATTGTTGGGTTGGAAAATGCCATGTGTTTTCTTCGTTGAGGGTAGCATTTATTATTTTACATCTGTATGTTTTGCGTGTATTTGTTGTTGCCGTGCTGTGATTGGTCAGAAGTAATAGCTCCGTCCAATCGCGTGTCTGCATTTGTTTACATTTCTGTTGCGCTTTCTACGTTTGTATATATAGCAAGGTGTAATGGTGTTTGATGGTGCAGTGGTATCTGAGTTGCAGTGCAGTGTTGGAGACCTGTGGTATGGTTTTATTTTATTTTGTAATTTGTTAAATACTAATCTCGTGTTGGGGGAGAGTTTCCAGTTGCTGTGTATATGTCTGGTTACTGGGTTGTCTCCTCCAGTATGGGATGGGTTTTCGTCGATCTTTACGAAGTATATGTTGCTGTTCAGCCTCTCTGTGGCTTTAACATTATGATAGGTTGTTAAAGCTAAGGAGTGGTTGATTTGCAGCGTGGTATTGCAACATGTTTTCTTCAAATCAATTACTTCTTACGGTAGATGGGTACATGGTTGACTCAATAGCGCGCGGTTGGTGTTAAGTATGAGATTCATCACTGGGTGCTATTGGGTCTATCACGCTTCTCACAAGCGTCGTTTTGGATTAATACAATTTGGATTGAATTTCTTTTTTATTTTCTTAGAACAGTAAATACTTAAGCATAGGCTGCATTTATGGTATGTGCACTATCAACTCAACAATGCACAATTGATGTTGTCATTTATATTCATCACTGGGTATTGTTGGGTTGGAAAATGCCATGTGTTTTCTTCGTTGAGGTTAGCATTTATTATTTTACATCTGTATGTTGCGTTTATTTGTTGTTGCCGTGCTGTGATTGGTCAGAAGTAATAGCTTCGTCCAATCGCGTGTCTGCATTTGTTTACATTTCTGTTGCGCTTTCTACGTTTGTATATATAGCAAGGTGTAATGGTGTTTGATGGTGCAGTGGTATCTGAGTTGCAGTGCAGTGTTGGAGACCTGTGGTATGGTTTTATTTTATTTTGTAATTTGCTAAATACTAATCTCGTGTTGGTGGAGAGTTTCCAGTTGCAGTGTATATGTTTGGTTACTGGGTTGTCTCCTCGAGTATGGGGTGGGTTTTCGTCGATCTTTACAAAGTATATGTTGCTGTTCAGCCTCTCTGTGGCTTTAACATTATGATAGGTTGTTAAAGCTAAGGAGTGGTTGATTTGCAGCGTGGTATTGCAACATGTTTTTTTCAAATCAATTACTTCTTACGGTAGATGGGTAGATGGTTGACTCAATAGCGCGCGGTTGGTGTTAAGTATGAGATTCATCACTGGGTGCTATAGGGTCTATCACGCTTCTCACAAGCGTCGTTTTGGATTAATACAATTTGGATTGAATTCCTTTTTTTTTTCTTAGAACAGTAAATACTTAAGCATAGGCTGCATTTATGGTATGTGCACTATCAACTCAACAATGCACAATTGATGTTGTCATTTATATTCATCACTGGGTATTGTTGGGATGGAAAATGCCATGTGTTTTCTTCGTTCAGGTTAGAATTTATTATTTTACATCTGTATGTTTTGCGTGTATTTGTTGTTGCCGTGCTGTGATTGGTCGGAAGTAGTAGCTCCGTCCAATCGCGTGTCTGCATTTGTTTACATTTCTGTTGCGCTTTCTACGTTTGTATATATAGCAAGGTGTAATGGTGTTTGATGGTGCAGTGGTATCTGAGTTGCAGTGCAGTGTTGGAGACCTGTGGTATGGTTTTATTTTATTTTGTAATTTGTTAAATACTAATCTCGTGTTGGGGGAGAGTTTCCAGTTGCTGTGTATATGTCTGGTTACTGGGTTGTCTCCTCCAGTATGGGATGGGTTTTCGTCGATCTTTACGAAGTATATGTTGCTGTTCAGCCTCTCTGTGGCTTTAACATTATGATAGGTTGTTAAAGCTAAGGAGTGGTTGATTTGCAGCGTGGTATTGCAACATGTTTTCTTCAAATCAATTACTTCTTACGGTAGATGGGTACATGGTTGACTCAATAGCGCGCGGTTGGTGTTAAGTATGAGATTCATCACTGGGTGCTATTGGGTCTATCACGCTTCTCACAAGCGTCGTTTTGGATTAATACAATTTGGATTGAATTTCTTTTTTATTTTCTTAGAACAGTAAATACTTAAGCATAGGCTGCATTTATGGTATGTGCACTATCAACTCAACAATGCACAATTGATGTTGTCATTTATATTCATCACTGGGTATTGTTGGGTTGGAAAATGCCATGTGTTTTCTTCGTTGAGGGTAGCATTTATTATTTTACATCTGTATGTTTTGCGTGTATTTGTTGTTGCCGTGCTGTGATTGGTCAGAAGTAATAGCTCCGTCCAATCGCGTGTCTGCATTTGTTTACATTTCTGTTGCGCTTTCTACGTTTGTATATATAGCAAGGTGTAATGGTGTTTGATGGTGCAGTGGTATCTGAGTTGCAGTGCAGTGTTGGAGACCTGTGGTATGGTTTTATTTTATTTTGTAATTTGTTAAATACTAATCTCGTGTTGGGGGAGAGTTTCCAGTTGCTGTGTATATGTCTGGTTACTGGGTTGTCTCCTCCAGTATGGGATGGGTTTTCGTCGATCTTTACGAAGTATATGTTGCTGTTCAGCCTCTCTGTGGCTTTAACATTATGATAGGTTGTTAAAGCTAAGGAGTGGTTGATTTGCAGCGTGGTATTGCAACATGTTTTCTTCAAATCAATTACTTCTTACGGTAGATGGGTACATGGTTGACTCAATAGCGCGCGGTTGGTGTTAAGTATGAGATTCATCACTGGGTGCTATTGGGTCTATCACGCTTCTCACAAGCGTCGTTTTGGATTAATACAATTTGGATTGAATTTCTTTTTTATTTTCTTAGAACAGTAAATACTTAAGCATAGGCTGCATTTATGGTATGTGCACTATCAACTCAACAATGCACAATTGATGTTGTCATTTATATTCATCACTGGGTATTGTTGGGTTGGAAAATGCCATGTGTTTTCTTCGTTGAGGGTAGCATTTATTATTTTACATCTGTATGTTGCGTTTATTTGTTGTTGCCGTGCTGTGATTGGTCAGAAGTAATAGCTTCGTCCAATCGCGTGTCTGCATTTGTTTACATTTCTGTTGCGCTTTCTACGTTTGTATATATAGCAAGGTGTAATGGTGTTTGATGGTGCAGTGGTATCTGAGTTGCAGTGCAGTGTTGGAGACCTGTGGTATGGTTTTATTTTATTTTGTAATTTGCTAAATACTAATCTCGTGTTGGTGGAGAGTTTCCAGTTGCTGTGTATATGTCTGGTTACTGGGTTGTCTCCTCGAGTATGGGGTGGGTTTTCGTCGATCTTTACAAAGTATATGTTGCTGTTCAGCCTCTCTGTGGCTTTAACATTATGATAGGTTGTTAAAGCTAAGGAGTGGTTGATTTGCAGCGTGGTATTGCAACATGTTTTTTTCAAATCAATTACTTCTTACGGTAGATGGGTAGATGGTTGACTCAATAGCGCGCGGTTGGTGTTAAGTATGAGATTCATCACTGGGTGCTATAGGGTCTATCACGCTTCTCACAAGCGTCGTTTTGGATTAATACAATTTGGATTGAATTCCTTTTTTTTTCTTAGAACAGTAAATACTTAAGCATAGGCTGCATTTATGGTATGTGCACTATCAACTCAACAATGCACAATTGATGTTGTCATTTATATTCATCACTGGGTATTGTTGGGATGGAAAATGCCATGTGTTTTCTTCGTTCAGGTTAGAATTTATTATTTTACATCTGTATGTTTTGCGTGTATTTGTTGTTGCCGTGCTGTGATTGGTCGGAAGTAATAGCTCCGTCCAATCGCGTGTCTGCATTTGTTTACATTTCTGTTGCGCTTTCTACGTTTGTATATATAGCAAGGTGTAATGGTGTTTGATGGTGCAGTGGTATCTGAGTTGCAGTGCAGTGTTGGAGACCTGTGGTATGGTTTTATTTTATTTTGTAATTTGTTAAATACTAATCTCGTGTTGGGGGAGAGTTTCCAGTTGCTGTGTATATGTCTGGTTACTGGGTTGTCTCCTCCAGTATGGGATGGGTTTTCGTCGATCTTTACGAAGTATATGTAGCTGTTCGGCCTCTCTGTGGCTTTAACATTATGATAGGTTGTTAAAGCTAAGGAGTGGTTGATTTGCAGCGTGGTATTGCAACATGTTTTCTTCAAATCAATTACTTCTTACGGTAGATGGGTACATGGTTGACTCAATAGCGCGCGGTTGGTGTTAAGTATGAGATTCATCACTGGGTGCTATTGGGTCTATCACGCTTCTCACAAGCGTCGTTTTGGATTAATGCAATTTGGATTGAATTTCTTTTTTATTTTCTTAGAACAGTAAATGCTTAAGCATAGGCTGCATTTATGGTATGTGCACTATCAACTCAACAATGCACAATTGATGTTGTCATTTATATTCATCACTGGGTATTGTTGGGTTGGAAAATGCCATGTGTTTTCTTCGTTCAGGTTAGAATTTATTATTTTACATCTGTATGTTTTGCTTGCATTTGTTGTTGCCGTGCTGTGATTGGTCAGAAATAGTAGCTCCGTCCAATCGCGTGTCTGCATTTGTTTACATTTCTGTTGCGCTGTCTACGTTTGTATATATAGCAAGGTGTAATGGTGTTTGATGGTGCAGTGGTATCTGAGTTGCAGTGCTATGTTGGAGACCTGTGGTATGGTTTTATTTTATTTTGTAATTTGTTAAATACTAATCTCGGGTTGGGGGAGAGTTTCCAGTTGCTGTGTATATGTCTGGTTACTGGGTTGTCTCCTCCAGTATGGGATGGGTTTTCGTCGATCTTTACGAAGTATATGTTGCTGTTCAGCCTCTCTGTGGCTTTAACATTATGATAGGTTGTTAAAGCTAAGGAGTGGTTGATTTGCAGCGTGGTATTGCAACATGTTTTCTTCAAATCAATTACTTCTTACGGTAGATGGGTACATGGTTGACTCAATAGCGCGCGGTTGGTGTTAAGTATGAGATTCATCACTGGGTGCTATTGGGTCTATCACGCTTCTCACAAGCGTCGTTTTGGATTAATACAATTTGGATTGAATTTCTTTTTTATTTTCTTAGAACAGTAAATACTTAAGCATAGGCTGCATTTATGGTATGTGCACTATCAACTCAACAATGCACAATTGATGTTGTCATTTATATTCATCACTGGGTATTGTTGGGTTGGAAAATGCCATGTGTTTTCTTCGTTGAGGTTAGCATTTATTATTTTACATCTGTTGTTGCGTTTATTTGTTGTTGCCGTGCTGTGATTGGTCAGAAGTAAGAGCTTCGTCCAATCGCGTGTCTGCATTTGTTTACATTTCTGTTGCGCTGTCTACGTTTGTATATATAGCAAGGTGTAATGGTGTTTGATGGTGCAGTGGTATCTGAGTTGCAGTGCAGTGTTGGAGACCTGTGGTATGGTTTTATTTTATTTTGTAATTTGTTAAATACTAATCTCGTGTTGGGGGAGAGTTTCCAGTTGCTGTGTATATGTCTGGTTACTGGGTTGTCTCCTCCAGTATGGGATGGGTTTTCGTCGATCTTTACGAAGTATATGTTGCTGTTCAGCCTCTCTGTGGCTTTAACATTATGATAGGTTGTTAAAGCTAAGGAGTGGTTGATTTGCAGCGTGGTATTGCAACATGTTTTCTTCAAATCAATTACTTCTTACGGTAGATGGGTACATGGTTGACTCAATAGCGCGCGGTTGGTGTTAAGTATGAGATTCATCACTGGGTGCTATTGGGTCTATCACGCTTCTCACAAGCGTCGTTTTGGATTAATACATTTGGATTGAATTTCTTTTTTTTTCTTAGAACAGTAAATACTTAAGCATAGGCTGCATTTATGGTATGTGCACTATCAACTCAACAATGCACAATTGATGTTGTCATTTATATTCATCACTGGGTATTGTTGGCTTGGAAAATGCCATGTGTTTTCTTCGTTGAGGGTAGCATTTATTATTTTACATCTGTATGTTTTGCGTGTATTTGTTGTTGCCGTGCTGTGATTGGTCAGAAATAATAGCTCCGTCCAATCGCGTGTCTGCATTTGTTTACATTTCTGTTGCGCTGTCTACGTTTGTATATATAGCAAGGTGTAATGGTGTTTGATGGTGCAGTGGTATCTGAGTTGCAGTGCAGTGTTGGACACCTGTGGTATGGTTTTATTTTATTTTGTAATTTGTTAAATACTAATCTCGTGTTGGGGGAGAGTTTCCAGTTGCTGTGTATATGTCTGGTTACTGGGTTGTCTCCTCCAGTATGGGATGGGTTTTCATCGATCTTTACGAAGTATATGTTGCTGTTCAGCCTCTCTGTGGCTTTAACATTATGATAGGTTGTTAAAGCTAAGGAGTGGTTGATTTGCAGCGTGGTATTGCAACATGTTTTCTTCAAATCAATTACTTCTTACGGTAGATGGGTACATGGTTGACTCAATAGCGCGCGGTTGGTGTTAAGTATGAGATTCATCACTGGGTGCTATTGGGTCTATCACGCTTCTCACAAGCGTCGTTTTGGATTAATACATTTGGATTGAATTTCTTTTTTTTTTCTTAGAACAGTAAATACTTAAGCATAGGCTGCATTTATGGTATGTGCACTATCAACTCAACAATGCACAATTGATGTTGTCATTTATATTCATCACTGGGTATTGTTGGGTTGGAAAATGCCATGTGTTTTCTTCGTTGAGGGTAGCATTTATTATTTTACATCTGTATGTTCCGTTTATTTGTTGTTGCCGTGCTGTGATTGGTCAGAAGTAATAGCTTCGTCCAATCGCGTGTCTGCATTTGTTTACATTTCTGTTGCGCTTTCTACGTTTGTATATATAGCAAGGTGTAATGGTGTTTGATGGTGCAGTGGTATCTGAGTTGCAGTGCAGTGTTGGAGACCTGTGGTATGGTTTTATTTTATTTTGTAATTTGTTAAATACTAATCTCGTGTTGGCGGAGAGTTTCCAGTTGCTGTGTATATGTCTGGTTACTGGGTTTTCTCCTCCAGTATGGGATGGGTTTTCGTCGATCTTTACGAAGTATATGTTGCTGTTCAGCCTCTCTGTGGCTTTAACATTATGATAGGTTGTTAAAGCTAAGGAGTGGTTGATTTGCAGCGTGGTGTTGCAACATGTTTTCTTCAAATCAATTACTTCTTACGGTAGATGGGTACATGGTTGACTCAATAGCGCGCGGTTGGTGTTAAGTATGAGATTCATCACTGGGTGCTATTGGGTCTATCACGCTTCTCACAAGCGTCGTTTTGGATTAATACAATTTGGATTGAATTTCTTTTTTTATTTTCTTAGAACAGTAAATACTTAAGCATAGGCTGCATTTATGGTATGTGCACTATCAACTCAACAATGCACAATTGATGTTGTCATTTATATTCATCACTGGGTATTGTTGGGTTGGAAAATGCCATGTGTTTTCTTCGTTGAGGTTAGCATTTATTATTTTACATCTGTATGTTGCGTTTATTTGTTGTTGCCGTGCTGTGATTGGTCAGAAGTAATAGCTTCGTCCAATCGCGTGTCTGCATTTGTTTACATTTCTGTTGCGCTTTCTACGTTTGTATATATAGCAAGGTGTAATGGTGTTTGATGGTGCAGTGGTATCTGAGTTGCAGTGCAGTGTTGGAGACCTGTGGTATGGTTTTATTTTATTTTGTAATTTGCTAAATACTAATCTCGTGTTGGTGGAGAGTTTCCAGTTGCTGTGTATATGTTTGGTTACTGGGTTGTCTCCTCGAGTATGGGGTGGGTTTTCGTCGATCTTTACAAAGTATATGTTGCTGTTCAGCCTCTCTGTGGCTTTAACATTATGATAGGTTGTTAAAGCTAAGGAGTGGTTGATTTGCAGCGTGGTATTGCAACATGTTTTTTTCAAATCAATTACTTCTTACGGTAGATGGGTAGATGGTTGACTCAATAGCGCGCGGTTGGTGTTAAGTATGAGATTCATCACTGGGTGCTATAGGGTCTATCACGCTTCTCACAAGCGTCGTTTTGGATTAATACAATTTGGATTGAATTCCTTTTTTTTTCTTAGAACAGTAAATACTTAAGCATAGGCTGCATTTATGGTATGTGCACTATCAACTCAACAATGCACAATTGATGTTGTCATTTATATTCATCACTGGGTATTGTTGGGATGGAAAATGCCATGTGTTTTCTTCGTTCAGGTTAGAATTTATTATTTTACATCTGTATGTTTTGCGTGTATTTGTTGTTGCCGTGCTGTGATTGGTCGGAAGTAGTAGCTCCGTCCAATCGCGTGTCTGCATTTGTTTACATTTCTGTTGCGCTTTCTACGTTTGTATATATAGCAAGGTGTAATGGTGTTTGATGGTGCAGTGGTATCTGAGTTGCAGTGCAGTGTTGGAGACCTGTGGTATGGTTTTATTTTATTTTGTAATTTGTTAAATACTAATCTCGTGTTGGGGGAGAGTTTCCAGTTGCTGTGTATATGTCTGGTTACTGGGTTGTCTCCTCCAGTATGGGATGGGTTTTCGTCGATCTTTACGAAGTATATGTTGCTGTTCAGCCTCTCTGTGGCTTTAACATTATGATAGGTTGTTAAAGCTAAGGAGTGGTTGATTTGCAGCGTGGTATTGCAACATGTTTTCTTCAAATCAATTACTTCTTACGGTAGATGGGTACATGGTTGACTCAATAGCGCGCGGTTGGTGTTAAGTATGAGATTCATCACTGGGTGCTATTGGGTCTATCACGCTTCTCACAAGCGTCGTTTTGGATTAATACAATTTGGATTGAATTTCTTTTTTATTTTCTTAGAACATTAAATACTTAAGCATAGGCTGCATTTATGGTATGTGCACTATCAACTCAACAATGCACAATTGATGTTGTCATTTATATTCATCACTGGGTATTGTTGGGTTGGAAAATGCCATGTGTTTTCTTCGTTGAGGGTAGCATTTATTATTTTACATCTGTATGTTTTGCGTGTATTTGTTGTTGCCGTGCTGTGATTGGTCAGAAGTAATAGCTCCGTCCAATCGCGTGTCTGCATTTGTTTACATTTCTGTTGCGCTTTCTACGTTTGTATATATAGCAAGGTGTAATGGTGTTTGATGGTGCAGTGGTATCTGAGTTGCAGTGCAGTGTTGGAGACCTGTGGTATGGTTTTATTTTATTTTGTAATTTGTTAAATACTAATCTCGTGTTGGGGGAGAGTTTCCAGTTGCTGTGTATATGTCTGGTTACTGGGTTGTCTCCTCCAGTATGGGATGGGTTTTCGTCGATCTTTACGAAGTATATGTTGCTGTTCAGCCTCTCTGTGGCTTTAACATTATGATAGGTTGTTAAAGCTAAGGAGTGGTTGATTTGCAGCGTGGTATTGCAACATGTTTTCTTCAAATCAATTACTTCTTACGGTAGATGGGTACATGGTTGACTCAATAGCGCGCGGTTGGTGTTAAGTATGAGATTCATCACTGGGTGCTATTGGGTCTATCACGCTTCTCACAAGCGTCGTTTTGGATTAATACAATTTGGATTGAATTTCTTTTTTATTTTCTTAGAACAGTAAATACTTAAGCATAGGCTGCATTTATGGTATGTGCACTATCAACTCAACAATGCACAATTGATGTTGTCATTTATATTCATCACTGGGTATTGTTGGGTTGGAAAATGCCATGTGTTTTCTTCGTTGAGGTTAGCATTTATTATTTTACATCTGTATGTTGCGTTTATTTGTTGTTGCCGTGCTGTGATTGGTCAGAAGTAATAGCTTCGTCCAATCGCGTGTCTGCATTTGTTTACATTTCTGTTGCGCTTTCTACGTTTGTATATATAGCAAGGTGTAATGGTGTTTGATGGTGCAGTGGTATCTGAGTTGCAGTGCAGTGTTGGAGACCTGTGGTATGGTTTTATTTTATTTTGTAATTTGCTAAATACTAATCTCGTGTTGGTGGAGAGTTTCCAGTTGCTGTGTATATGTCTGGTTACTGGGTTGTCTCCTCGAGTATGGGGTGGGTTTTCGTCGATCTTTACAAAGTATATGTTGCTGTTCAGCCTCTCTGTGGCTTTAACATTATGATAGGTTGTTAAAGCTAAGGAGTGGTTGATTTGCAGCGTGGTATTGCAACATGTTTTTTTCAAATCAATTACTTCTTACGGTAGATGGGTAGATGGTTGACTCAATAGCGCGCGGTTGGTGTTAAGTATGAGATTCATCACTGGGTGCTATAGGGTCTATCACGCTTCTCACAAGCGTCGTTTTGGATTAATACAATTTGGATTGAATTCCTTTTTTTTCTTAGAACAGTAAATACTTAAGCATAGGCTGCATTTATGGTATGTGCACTATCAACTCAACAATGCACAATTGATGTTGTCATTTATATTCATCACTGGGTATTGTTGGGATGGAAAATGCCATGTGTTTTCTTCGTTCAGGTTAGAATTTATTATTTTACATCTGTATGTTTTGCGTGTATTTGTTGTTGCCGTGCTGTGATTGGTCGGAAGTAATAGCTCCGTCCAATCGCGTGTCTGCATTTGTTTACATTTCTGTTGCGCTTTCTACGTTTGTATATATAGCAAGGTGTAATGGTGTTTGATGGTGCAGTGGTATCTGAGTTGCAGTGCAGTGTTGGAGACCTGTGGTATGGTTTTATTTTATTTTGTAATTTGTTAAATACTAATCTCGTGTTGGGGGAGAGTTTCCAGTTGCTGTGTATATGTCTGGTTACTGGGTTGTCTCCTCCAGTATGGGATGGGTTTTCGTCGATCTTTACGAAGTATATGTTGCTGTTCAGCCTCTCTGTGGCTTTAACATTATGATAGGTTGTTAAAGCTAAGGAGTGGTTGATTTGCAGCGTGGTATTGCAACATGTTTTCTTCAAATCAATTACTTCTTACGGTAGATGGGTAGATGGTTGACTCAATAGCGCGCGGTTGGTGTTAAGTATGAGATTCATCACTGGGTGCTATAGGGTCTATCACGCTTCTCACAAGCGTCGTTTTGGATTAATACAATTTGGATTGAATTCCTTTTTTTTTTCTTAGAACAGTAAATACTTAAGCATAGGCTGCATTTATGGTATGTGCACTATCAACTCAACAATGCACAATTGATGTTGTCATTTATATTCATCACTGGGTATTGTTGGGATGGAAAATGCCATGTGTTTTCTTCGTTCAGGTTAGAATTTATTATTTTACATCTGTATGTTTTGCGTGTATTTGTTGTTGCCGTGCTGTGATTGGTCGGAAGTAATAGCTCCGTCCAATCGCGTGTCTGCATTTGTTTACATTTCTGTTGCGCTTTCTACGTTTGTATATATAGCAAGGTGTAATGGTGTTTGATGGTGCAGTGGTATCTGAGTTGCAGTGCAGTGTTGGAGACCTGTGGTATGGTTTTATTTTATTTTGTAATTTGTTAAATACTAATCTCGTGTTGGGGGAGAGTTTCCAGTTGCTGTGTATATGTCTGGTTACTGGGTTGTCTCCTCCAGTATGGGATGGGTTTTCGTCGATCTTTACGAAGTATATGTTGCTGTTCAGCCTCTCTGTGGCTTTAACATTATGATAGGTTGTTAAAGCTAAGGAGTGGTTGATTTGCAGCGTATTGCAACATGTTTTCTTCAAATCAATTACTTCTTACGGTAGATGGGTACATGGTTGACTCAATAGCGCGCGGTTGGTGTTAAGTATGAGATTCATCACTGGGTGCTATTGGGTCTATCACGCTTCTCACAAGCGTCGTTTTGGATTAATACAATTTGGATTGAATTTCTTTTTTATTTTCTTAGAACAGTAAATACTTAAGCATAGGCTGCATTTATGGTATGTGCACTATCAACTCAACAATGCACAATTGATGTTGTCATTTATATTCATCACTGGGTATTGTTGGGTTGGAAAATGCCATGTGTTTACATCTGTATGTTGCGTTTATTTGTTGTTGCCGTGCTGTGATTGGTCAGAAGTAAGAGCTTCGTCCAATCGCGTGTCTGCATTTGTTTACATTTCTGTTGCGCTGTCTACGTTTGTATATATAGCAAGGTGTAATGGTGTTTGATGGTGCAGTGGTATCTGAGTTGCAGTGCAGTGTTGGAGACCTGTGGTATGGTTTTATTTTATTTTGTAATTTGTTAAATACTAATCTCGTGTTGGGGGAGAGTTTCCAGTTGCTGTGTATATGTCTGGTTACTGGGTTGTCTCCTCCAGTATGGGATGGGTTTTCGTCGATCTTTACGAAGTATATGTTGCTGTTCAGCCTCTCTGTGGATTTAACATTATGATAGGTTGTTAAAGCTAAGGAGTGCTTGATTTGCAGCGTGGTATTGCAACATGTTTTCTTCAAATCAATTACTTCTTACGGTAGATGGGTACATGGTTGACTCAATAGCGCGCGGTTGGTGTTAAGTATGAGATTCATCACTGGGTGCTATTGGGTCTATCACGCTTCTCACAAGCGTCGTTTTGGATTAATACAATTTGGATTGAATTTCTTTTTTATTTTCTTAGAACAGTAAATACTTAAGCATAGGCTGCATTTATGGTATGTGCACTATCAACTCAACAATGCACAATAGATGTTGTCATTTATATTCATCACTGGGTATTGTTGGGTTGGAAAATGCCATGTGTTTTCTTCGTTGAGGTTAGCATTTATTATTTAAATACTAATCTCGTGTTGGTGGAGAGTTTCCAGTTGCTGTGTATATGTCTGGTTACTGGGTTTTCTCCTCCAGTATGGGATGGGTTTTCGTCGATCTTTACGAAGTATATGTTGCTGTTCAGCCTCTCTGTGGCTTTAACATTATGATAGGTTGTTAAAGCTAAGGAGTGGTTGATTTGCAGCGTGGTATTGCAACATGTTTTCTTCAAATCAATTACTTCTTACGGTAGATGGGTACATGGTTGACTCAATAGCGCGCGGTTGGTGTTAAGTATGAGATTCATCACTGGGTGCTATTGGGTCTATCACGCTTCTCACAAGCGTCGTTTTGGATTAATACATTTGGATTGAATTTCTTTTTTTTCTTAGAACAGTAAATACTTAAGCATAGGCTGCATTTATGGTATGTGCACTATCAACTCAACAATGCACAATTGATGTTGTCATTTATATTCATCACTGGGTATTGTTGGGTTGGAAAATGCCATGTGTTTTCTTCGTTGAGGTTAGCATTTATTATTTTACATCTGTATGTTGCGTGTATTTGTTGTTGCCGTGCTGTGATTGGTCAGAAGTAATAGCTTCGTCCAATCGCGTGTCTGCATTTGTTTACATTTCTGTTGCGCTTTCTACGTTTGTATATATAGCAAGGTGTAATGGTGTTTGATGGTGCAGTGGTATCTGAGTTGCAGTGCAGTGTTGGAGACCTGTGGTATGGTTTTATTTTATTTTGTAATTTGTTAAATACTAATCTCGTGTTGGGGGAGAGTTTCCAGTTGCTGTGTATATGTTTGGTTACTGGGTTGTCTCCTCCAGTATGGGATGGGTTTTCGTCGATCTTTACGAAGTATATGTTGCTGTTCAGCCTCTCTGTGGCTTTAACATTATGATAGGTTGTTAAAGCTAAGGAGTGGTTGATTTGCAGCGTGGTATTGCAACATGTTTTCTTCAAATCAATTACTTCTTACGGTAGATGGGTACATGGTTGACTCAATAGCGCGCGGTTGGTGTTAAGTATGAGATTCATCACTGGGTGCTATTGGGTCTATCACGCTTCTCACAAGCGTCGTTTTGGATTAATGCAATTTGGATTGAATTTCTTTTTTATTTTCTTAGAACAGTAAATACTTAAGCATAGGCTGCATTTATGGTATGTGCACTATCAACTCAACAATGCACAATTGATGTTGTCATTTATATTCATCACTGGGTATTGTTGGGTTGGAAAATGCCATGTGTTTTCTTCGTTCAGGTTAGAATTTATTATTTTACATCTGTATGATTTGCGTGTATTTGTTGTTGCCGTGCTGTGATTGGTCAGAAATAATAGCTCCGTCCAATCGCGTGTCTGCATTTGTTTACATTTCTGTTGCGCTTTCTACGTTTGTATATATAGCAAGGTGTAATGGTGTTTGATGGTGCAGTGGTATCTGAGTTGCAGTGCAGTGTTGGAGACCTGTGGTATGGTTTTATTTTATTTTGTAATTTGTTAAATACTAATCTCGTGTTGGGGGAGAGTTTCCAGTTGCTGTGTATATGTCTGGTTACTGGGTTGTCTCCTCCAGTATGGGATGGGTTTTCGTCGATCTTTACGAAGTATATGTTGCTGTTCAGCCTCTCTGTGGCTTTAACATTATGATAGGTTGTTAAAGCTAAGGAGTGGTTGATTTGCAGCGTGGTATTGCAACATGTTTTCTTCAAATCAATTACTTCTTACGGTAGATGGGTACATGGTTGACTCAATAGCGCGCGGTTGGTGTTAAGTATGAGATTCATCACTGGGTGCTATTGGGTCTATCACGCTTCTCACAAGCGTCGTTTTGGATTAATACAATTTGGATTGAATTTCTTTTTTATTTTCTTAGAACAGTAAATACTTAAGCATAGGCTGCATTTATGGTATGTGCACTATCAACTCAACAATGCACAATTGATGTTGTCATTTATATTCATCACTGGGTATTGTTGGGTTGGAAAATGCCATGTGTTTTCTTCGTTGAGGTTAGCATTTATTATTTTACATCTGTATGTTGCGTTTATTTGTTGTTGCCGTGCTGTGATTGGTCAGAAGTAATAGCTTCGTCCAATCGCGTGTCTGCATTTGTTTACATTTCTGTTGCGCTTTCTACGTTTGTATATATAGCAAGGTGTAATGGTGTTTGATGGTGCAGTGGTATCTGAGTTGCAGTGCAGTGTTGGAGACCTGTGGTATGGTTTTATTTTATTTTGTAATTTGCTAAATACTAATCTCGTGTTGGTGGAGAGTTTCCAGTTGCTGTGTATATGTCTGGTTACTGGGTTGTCTCCTCGAGTATGGGGTGGGTTTTCGTCGATCTTTACAAAGTATATGTTGCTGTTCAGCCTCTCTGTGGCTTTAACATTATGATAGGTTGTTAAAGCTAAGGAGTGGTTGATTTGCAGCGTGGTATTGCAACATGTTTTCTTCAAATCAATTACTTCTTACGGTAGATGGGTAGATGGTTGACTCAATAGCGCGCGGTTGGTGTTAAGTATGAGATTCATCACTGGGTGCTATAGGGTCTATCACGCTTCTCACAAGCGTCGTTTTGGATTAATACAATTTGGATTGAATTCCTTTTTTTTTCTTAGAACAGTAAATACTTAAGCATAGGCTGCATTTATGGTATGTGCACTATCAACTCAACAATGCACAATTGATGTTGTCATTTATATTCATCACTGGGTATTGTTGGGATGGAAAATGCCATGTGTTTTCTTCGTTCAGGTTAGAATTTATTATTTTACATCTGTATGTTTTGCGTGTATTTGTTGTTGCCGTGCTGTGATTGGTCGGAAGTAATAGCTCCGTCCAATCGCGTGTCTGCATTTGTTTACATTTCTGTTGCGCTTTCTACGTTTGTATATATAGCAAGGTGTAATGGTGTTTGATGGTGCAGTGGTATCTGAGTTGCAGTGCAGTGTTGGAGACCTGTGGTATGGTTTTATTTTATTTTGTAATTTGTTAAATACTAATCTCGTGTTGGGGGAGAGTTTCCAGTTGCTGTGTATATGTCTGGTTACTGGGTTGTCTCCTCCAGTATGGGATGGGTTTTCGTCGATCTTTACGAAGTATATGTAGCTGTTCGGCCTCTCTGTGGCTTTAACATTATGATAGGTTGTTAAAGCTAAGGAGTGGTTGATTTGCAGCGTGGTATTGCAACATGTTTTCTTCAAATCAATTACTTCTTACGGTAGATGGGTACATGGTTGACTCAATAGCGCGCGGTTGGTGTTAAGTATGAGATTCATCACTGGGTGCTATTGGGTCTATCACGCTTCTCACAAGCGTCGTTTTGGATTAATGCAATTTGGATTGAATTTCTTTTTTATTTTCTTAGAACAGTAAATGCTTAAGCATAGGCTGCATTTATGGTATGTGCACTATCAACTCAACAATGCACAATTGATGTTGTCATTTATATTCATCACTGGGTATTGTTGGGTTGGAAAATGCCATGTGTTTTCTTCGTTCAGGTTAGAATTTATTATTTTACATCTGTATGTTTTGCTTGCATTTGTTGTTGCCGTGCTGTGATTGGTCAGAAATAGTAGCTCCGTCCAATCGCGTGTCTGCATTTGTTTACATTTCTGTTGCGCTGTCTACGTTTGTATATATAGCAAGGTGTAATGGTGTTTGATGGTGCAGTGGTATCTGAGTTGCAGTGCAGTGTTGGAGACCTGTGGTATGGTTTTATTTTATTTTGTAATTTGTTAAATACTAATCTCGTGTTGGTGGAGAGTTTCCAGTTGCTGTGTATATGTCTGGTTACTGGGTTGTCTCCTCCAGTATGGGATGGGTTTTCGTCGATCTTTACGAAGTATATGTTGCTGTTCAGCCTCTCTGTGGCTTTAACATTATGATAGGTTGTTAAAGCTAAGGAGTGGTTGATTTGCAGCGTGGTATTGCAACATGTTTTCTTCAAATCAATTACTTCTTACGGTAGATGGGTACATGGTTGACTCAATAGCGCGCGGTTGGTGTTAAGTATGAGATTCATCACTGGGTGCTATTGGGTCTATCACGCTTCTCACAAGCGTCGTTTTGGATTAATACAATTTGGATTGAATTTCTTTTTTATTTTCTTAGAACAGTAAATACTTAAGCATAGGCTGCATTTATGGTATGTGCACTATCAACTCAACAATGCACAATTGATGTTGTCATTTATATTCATCACTGGGTATTGTTGGGTTGGAAAATGCCATGTGTTTTCTTCGTTGAGGTTAGCATTTATTATTTTACATCTGTTGTTGCGTTTATTTGTTGTTGCCGTGCTGTGATTGGTCAGAAGTAAGAGCTTCGTCCAATCGCGTGTCTGCATTTGTTTACATTTCTGTTGCGCTGTCTACGTTTGTATATATAGCAAGGTGTAATGGTGTTTGATGGTGCAGTGGTATCTGAGTTGCAGTGCAGTGTTGGAGACCTGTGGTATGGTTTTATTTTATTTTGTAATTTGTTAAATACTAATCTCGTGTTGGGGGAGAGTTTCCAGTTGCTGTGTATATGTCTGGTTACTGGGTTGTCTCCTCCAGTATGGGATGGGTTTTCGTCGATCTTTACGAAGTATATGTTGCTGTTCAGCCTCTCTGTGGCTTTAACATTATGATAGGTTGTTAAAGCTAAGGAGTGGTTGATTTGCAGCGTGGTATTGAAACATGTTTTCTTCAAATCAATTACTTCTTACGGTAGATGGGTACATGGTTGACTCAATAGCGCGCGGTTGGTGTTAAGTATGAGATTCATCACTGGGTGCTATTGGGTCTATCACGCTTCTCACAAGCGTCGTTTTGGATTAATACATTTGGATTGAATTTCTTTTTTTTTCTTAGAACAGTAAATACTTAAGCATAGGCTGCATTTATGGTATGTGCACTATCAACTCAACAATGCACAATTGATGTTGTCATTTATATTCATCACTGGGTATTGTTGGGTTGGAAAATGCCATGTGTTTTCTTCGTTGAGGGTAGCATTTATTATTTTACATCTGTATGTTTTGCGTGTATTTGTTGTTGCCGTGCTGTGATTGGTCAGAAATAATAGCTCCGTCCAATCGCGTGTCTGCATTTGTTTACATTTCTGTTGCGCTGTCTACGTTTGTATATATAGCAAGGTGTAATGGTGTTTGATGGTGCAGTGGTATCTGAGTTGCAGTGCAGTGTTGGACACCTGTGGTATGGTTTTATTTTATTTTGTAATTTGTTAAATACTAATCTCGTGTTGGGGGAGAGTTTCCAGTTGCTGTGTATATGTCTGGTTACTGGGTTGTCTCCTCCAGTATGGGATGGGTTTTCATCGATCTTTACGAAGTATATGTTGCTGTTCAGCCTCTCTGTGGCTTTAACATTATGATAGGTTGTTAAAGCTAAGGAGTGGTTGATTTGCAGCGTGGTATTGCAACATGTTTTCTTCAAATCAATTACTTCTTACGGTAGATGGGTACATGGTTGACTCAATAGCGCGCGGTTGGTGTTAAGTATGAGATTCATCACTGGGTGCTATTGGGTCTATCACGCTTCTCACAAGCGTCGTTTTGGATTAATACATTTGGATTGAATTTCTTTTTTTTTTCTTAGAACAGTAAATACTTAAGCATAGGCTGCATTTATGGTATGTGCACTATCAACTCAACAATGCACAATTGATGTTGTCATTTATATTCATCACTGGGTATTGTTGGGTTGGAAAATGCCATGTGTTTTCTTCGTTGAGGGTAGCATTTATTATTTTACATCTGTATGTTCCGTTTATTTGTTGTTGCCGTGCTGTGATTGGTCAGAAGTAATAGCTTCGTCCAATCGCGTGTCTGCATTTGTTTACATTTCTGTTGCGCTTTCTACGTTTGTATATATAGCAAGGTGTAATGGTGTTTGATGGTGCAGTGGTATCTGAGTTGCAGTGCAGTGTTGGAGACCTGTGGTATGGTTTTATTTTATTTTGTAATTTGTTAAATACTAATCTCGTGTTGGTGGAGAGTTTCCAGTTGCTGTGTATATGTCTGGTTACTGGGTTTTCTCCTCCAGTATGGGATGGGTTTTCGTCGATCTTTACGAAGTATATGTTGCTGTTCAGCCTCTCTGTGGCTTTAACATTATGATAGGTTGTTAAAGCTAAGGAGTGGTTGATTTGCAGCGTGGTGTTGCAACATGTTTTCTTCAAATCAATTACTTCTTACGGTAGATGGGTACATGGTTGACTCAATAGCGCGCGGTTGGTGTTAAGTATGAGATTCATCACTGGGTGCTATTGGGTCTATCACGCTTCTCACAAGCGTCGTTTTGGATTAATACAATTTGGATTGAATTTCTTTTTTTATTTTCTTAGAACAGTAAATACTTAAGCATAGGCTGCATTTATGGTATGTGCACTATCAACTCAACAATGCACAATTGATGTTGTCATTTATATTCATCACTGGGTATTGTTGGGTTGGAAAATGCCATGTGTTTTCTTCGTTGAGGGTAGCATTTATTATTTTACATCTGTATGTTGCGTTTATTTGTTGTTGCCGTGCTGTGATTGGTCAGAAGTAATAGCTTCGTCCAATCGCGTGTCTGCATTTGTTTACATTTCTGTTGCGCTTTCTACGTTTGTATATATAGCAAGGTGTAATGGTGTTTGATGGTGAAGTGGTATCTGAGTTGCAGTACAGTGTTCGAGACCTGTGGTATGGTTTTATTTTATTTTGTAATTTGTTAAATACTAATCTCGTGTTGGTGGAGAGTTTCCAGTTGCTGTGTATATGTCTGGTTACTGGGTTGTCTCCTCCAGTATGGGATGGGTTTTCGTCGATCTTTACGAAGTATATGTTGCTGTTCAGCCTCTCTGTGGCTTTAACATTATGATAGGTTGCTAAAGCTAAGGAGTGGTTGATTTGTAGCGTGGTATTGCAACATGTTTTCTTCAAATCAATTACTTCTTACGGTAGATGGGTACATGGTTGACTCAATAGCGCGCGGTTGGTGTTAAGTATGAGATTTATCACTGGGTGCTATTGGGTCTATCACGCTTCTCACAAGCGTCGTTTTGGATTAATACAATTTGGATTGAATTTCTTTTTTATTTTCTTAGAACAGTAAATACTTAAGCATAGGCTGCATTTATGGTATGTGCACTATCAACTCAACAATGCACAATTGATGTTGTCATTTATATTCATCACTGGGTATTGTTGGGTTGGAAAATGCCATGTGTTTTCTTCGTTGAGGGTAGCATTTATTATTTTACATCTGTATGTTCCGTTTATTTGTTGTTGCCGTGCTGTGATTGGTCAGAAGTAATAGCTTCGTCCAATCGCGTGTCTGCATTTGTTTACATTTCTGTTGCGCTTTCTACGTTTGTATATATAGCAAGGTGTAATGGTGTTTGATGGTGCAGTGGTATCTGAGTTGCAGTGCAGTGTTGGAGACCTGTGGTATGGTTTTATTTTATTTTGTAATTTGTTAAATACTAATCTCGTGTTGGTGGAGAGTTTCCAGTTGCTGTGTATATGTCTGGTTACTGGGTTTTCTCCTCCAGTATGGGATGGGTTTTCGTCGATCTTTACGAAGTATATGTTGCTGTTCAGCCTCTCTGTGGCTTTAACATTATGATAGGTTGTTAAAGCTAAGGAGTGGTTGATTTGCAGCGTGGTGTTGCAACATGTTTTCTTCAAATCAATTACTTCTTACGGTAGATGGGTACATGGTTGACTCAATAGCGCGCGGTTGGTGTTAAGTATGAGATTCATCACTGGGTGCTATTGGGTCTATCACGCTTCTCACAAGCGTCGTTTTGGATTAATACAATTTGGATTGAATTTCTTTTTTTATTTTCTTAGAACAGTAAATACTTAAGCATAGGCTGCATTTATGGTATGTGCACTATCAACTCAACAATGCACAATTGATGTTGTCATTTATATTCATCACTGGGTATTGTTGGGTTGGAAAATGCCATGTGTTTTCTTCGTTGAGGGTAGCATTTATTATTTTAAATCTGTATGTTCCGTTTATTTGTTGTTGCCGTGCTGTGATTGGTCAGAAGTAATAGCTTCGTCCAATCGCGTGTCTGCATTTGTTTACATTTCTGTTGCCTCCTCCAGTATGGGATGGGTTTTCGTCGAACTTTACGAAGTATGTGTTGCTGTTCAGCCTCTCTGTGGCTTTAATATTATGATAGGTTGTTAAAGCTAAGGAGTGGTTGATTTGGAGCGTGGTATTGCAACATGTTTTCTTCAAATCAATTACTTCTTACGGTAGATGGGTACATGGTTGACTCAATAGCGCGCGGTTGGTGTTAAGTATGAGATTCATCACTGGGTGCTATTGGGTCTATCACGCTTCTCACAAGCGTCGTTTTGGATTAATACAATTTGGATTGAATTTCTTTTTTATTTTCTTAGAACAGTAAATACTTAAGCATAGGCTGCATTTATGGTATGTGCACTATCAACTCAACAATGCACAATTGATGTTGTCATTTATATTCATCACTGGGTATTGTTGGGTTGGAAAATGCCATGTGTTTTCTTCGTTGAGGGTAGCATTTATTATTTTACATCTGTATGTTTTGCGTGTATTTGTTGTTGCCGTGCTGTGATTGGTCAGAAGTAATAGCTCCGTCCAATCGCGTGTCTGCATTTGTTTACATTTCTGTTGCGTTTTCTACGTTTGTATATATAGCAAGGTGTAATGGTGTTTGATGGTGCAGTGGTATCTGTGTTGCAGTGCAGTGTTGGAGACCTGTGGTGTGGTTTTATTTTATTTTGTAATTATTTAAATACTAATCTCGTGTTGGTGGAGAGTTTCCAGTTGCTGTGTATATGTCTGGTTACTGGGTTTTCTCCTCCAGTATGGGATGGGTTTTCGTCGATCTTTACGAAGTATATGTTGCTGTTCAGCCTCTCTGTGGCTTTAACATTATGATAGGTTGTTAAAGCTAAGGAGTGGTTGATTTGCAGCGTGGTATTGCAACATGTTTTCTTCAAATCAATTACTTCTTACGGTAGATGGGTACATGGTTGACTCAATAGCGCGCGGTTGGTGTTAAGTATGAGATTCATCACTGGGTGCTATTGGGTCTATCACGCTTCTCACAAGCGTCGTTTTGGATTAATACAATTTGGATTGAATTTCTTTTTTATTTTCTTAGAACAGTAAATACTTAAGCATAGGCTGCATTTCTGGTATGTGCACCATCAACTCAACAATGCACAATTGATGTTGTCATTTATATTCATCACTGGGTATTGTTGGGTTGGAAAATGCCATGTGTTTTCTTCGTTGAGGGTAGCATTTATTATTTTACATCTGTATGTTGCGTTTATTTGTTGTTGCCGTGGTGTGATTGGTCAGAAGTAAGAGCTTCGTCCAATCGCGTGTCTGCATTTGTTTACATTTCTGTTGCGCTTTCTACGTTTGTATATATAGCAAAGTGTAATGGTGTTTGATGGTGCAGTGGTATCTGAGTTGCAGTGCAGTGTTGGAGACCTGTGGTATGGTTTTATTTTATTTTGTAATTTGTTAAATACTAATCTCGTGTTGGTGGAGAGTTTCCAGTTGCTGTGTATATGTCTGGTTACTGGGTTGTCTCCTCCAGTATGGGATGGGTTTTCGTCGATCTTTACGAAGTATATGTAGCTGTTCAGCCTCTCTGTGGCTTTAACATTATGATAGGTTGTTAAAGCTAAGGAGTGGTTGATTTGCAGCGTGGTATTGCAACATGTTTTCTTCAAATCAATTACTTCTTACGGTAGATGGGTACATGGTTGACTCAATAGCGCGCGGTTGGTGTTAAGTATGAGATTCATCACTGGGTGCTATTGGGTCTATCACGCTTCTCACAAGCGTCGTTTTGGATTAATACAATTTGGATTGAATTTCTTTTTTATTTTCTTAGAACAGTAAATACTTAAGCATAGGCTGCATTTATGGTATGTGCACTATCAACTCAACAATGCACAATTGATGTTGTCATTTATATTCATCACTGGGTATTGTTGGGTTGGAAAATGCCATGTGTTTTATTCGTTCAGGATAGAAATTATTATTTTACATCTGTCTGTTTTGCGCGTATTTGTTGTTGCCGTGCTGTGATTGGTCGGAAGTAATAGCTCCGTCCAATCGCGTGTCTGCATTTGTTTACATTTCTGTTGCGCTTTCTACGTTTGCATATATAGCAAGGTGTAATGGTGTTTGATGGTGCAGTGGTATCTGTGTTGCAGTGCAGTGTTGGAGACCTGTGGTGTGGTTTTATTTTATTTTGTAATTATTTAAATACTAATCTCGTGTTGGTGGAGAGTTTCCAGTTGCTGTGTATATGTCTGGTTACTGGGTTTTCTCCTCCAGTATGGGATGGGTTTTCGTCGATCTTTACGAAGTATATGTTGCTGTTCAGCCTCTCTGTGGCTTTAACATTATGATAGGTTGTTAAAGCTAAGGAGTGGTTGATTTGCAGCGTGGTATTGCAACATGTTTTCTTCAAATCAATTACTTCTTACGGTAGATGGGTACATGGTTGACTCAATAGCGCGCGGTTGGTGTTAAGTATGAGATTCATCACTGGGTGCTATTGGGTCTATCACGCTTCTCACAAGCGTCGTTTTGGATTAATGCAATTTGGATTGAATTTCTTTTTTATTTTCTTAGAACAGTAAATACTTAAGCATAGGCTGCATTTATGGTATGTGCACTATCAACTCAACAATGCACAATTGATGTTGTCATTTATATTCATCACTGGGTATTGTTGGGTTGGAAAATGCCATGTGTTTTCTTCGTTCAGGTTAGAATTTATTATTTTACATCTGTATGTTTTGCTTGTATTTGTTGTTGCCGTGCTGTGATTGGTCAGAAATAATAGCTCCGTCCAATCGCGTGTCTGCATTTGTTTACATTTCTGTTGCGCTGTCTACGTTTGTATATATAGCAAGGTGTAATGGTGTTTGATGGTGCAGTGGTATCTGAGTTGCAGTGCAGTGTTGGAGACCTGTGGTATGGTTTTATTTTATTTTGTAATTTGTTAAATACTAATCTCGTGTTGGGGGAGAGTTTCCAGTTGCTGTGTATATGTCTGGTTACTGGGTTTTCTCCTCCAGTATGGGATGGGTTTTCGTCGATCTTTACGAAGTATATGTTGCTGTTCAGCCTCTCTGTGGCTTTAACATTATGATAGGTTGTTAAAGCTAAGGAGTGGTTGATTTGCAGCGTGGTATTGCAACATGTTTTCTTCAAATCAATTACTTCTTACGGTAGATGGGTACATGGTTGACTCAATAGCGCGCGGTTGGTGTTAAGTATGAGATTCATCACTGGGTGCTATTGGGTCTATCACGCTTCTCACAAGCGTCGTTTTGGATTAATACAATTTGGATTGAATTTCTTTTTTATTTTCTTAGAACAGTAAATACTTAAGCATAGGCTGCATTTATGGTATGTGCACTATCAACTCAACAATGCACAATTGATGTTGTCATTTATATTCATCACTGGGTATTGTTGGGTTGGAAAATGCCATGTGTTTTCTTCGTTGAGGGTAGCATTTATTATTTTACATCTGTATGTTGCGTTTATTTGTTGTTGCCGTGCTGTGATTGGTCAGAAGTAATAGCTTCGTCCAATCGCGTGTCTGCATTTGTTTACATTTCTGTTGCGCTTTCTACGTTTGTATATATAGCAAAGTGTAATGGTGTTTGATGGTGCAGTGGTATCTGAGTTGCAGTGCAGTGTTGGAGACCTGTGGTATGGTTTTATTTTATTTTGTAATTTGTTAAATACTAATCTCGTGTTGGTGGAGAGTTTCCAGTTGCTGTGTATATGTCTGGTTACTGGGTTGTCTCCTCCAGTATGGGATGGGTTTTCGTCGATCTTTACGAAGTATATGTAGCTGTTCGGCCTCTCTGTGGCTTTAACATTATGATAGGTTGTTAAAGCTAAGGAGTGGTTGATTTGCAGCGTGGTATTGCAACATGTTTTCTTCAAATCAATTACTTCTTACGGTAGATGGGTACATGGTTGACTCAATAGCGCGCGGTTGGTGTTAAGTATGAGATTCATCACTGGGTGCTATTGGGTCTATCACGCTTCTCACAAGCGTCGTTTTGGATTAATACAATTTGGATTGAATTTCTTTTTTATTTTCTTAGAACAGTAAATACTTAAGCATAGGCTGCATTTATGGTATGTGCACTATCAACTCAACAATGCACAATTGATGTTGTCATTTATATTCATCACTGGGTATTGTTGGGTTGGAAAATGCCATGTGTTTTCTTCGTTGAGGGTAGCATTTATTATTTTACATCTGTATGTTCCGTTTATTTGTTGTTGCCGTGCTGTGATTGGTCAGAAGTAATAGCTTCGTCCAATCGCGTGTCTGCATTTGTTTACATTTCTGTTGCGCTTTCTACGTTTGTATATATAGCAAGGTGTAATGGTGTTTGATGGTGCAGTGGTATCTGAGTTGCAGTGCAGTGTTGGAGACCTGTGGTATGGTTTTATTTTATTTTGTAATTTGTTAAATACTAATCTCGTGTTGGTGGAGAGTTTCCAGTTGCTGTGTATATGTCTGGTTACTGGGTTGTCTCCTCCAGTATGGGATGGGTTTTCGTCGATCTTTACGAAGTATATGTTGCTGTTCAGCCTCTCTGTGGCTTTAACATTATGATAGGTTGTTAAAGCTAAGAAGTGGTTGATTTGCAGCGTGGTATTGCGACATGTTTTCTTCAAATCAATTACTTCTTACGGTAGATGGGTACATGGTTGACTCAATAGCGCGCGGTTGGTGTTAAGTATGAGATTCATCACTGGGTGCTATTGGGTCTATCACGCTTCTCACAAGCGTCGTTTTGGATTAATACAATTTGGATTGAATTTCTTTTTTATTTTCTTAGAACAGTAAATACTTAAGCATAGGCTGCATTTATGGTATGTGCACTATCAACTCAACAATGCACAATTGATGTTGTCATTTATATTCATCACTGGGTATTGTTGGGTTGGAAAATGCCATGTGTTTTCTTCGTTGAGGGTAGCATTTATTATTTTACATCTGTATGTTGCGTTTATTTGTTGTTGCCGTGCTGTGATTGGTCAGACGTAATAGCTTCGTCCAATCGCGTGTCTGCATTTGTTTACATTTCTGTTGCGCTTTCTACGTTTGTATATATAGCAAGGTGTAATGGTGTTTGATGGTGCAGTGGTATCTGAGTTGCAGTGCAGTGTTGGAGACCTGTGGTATGGTTTTATTTTATTTTGTAATTTGTTAAATACTAATCTCGTGTTGGTGGAGAGTTTCCAGTTGCTGTGTATATGTCTGGTTACTGGGTTGTCTCCTCCAGTATGGGATGGGTTTTCGTCGATCTTTACGAAGTATATGTTGCTGTTCAGCCTCTCTGTGGCTTTAACATTATGATAGGTTGTTAAAGCTAAGGAGTGGTTGATTTGCAGCGTGGTATTGCAACATGTTTTCTTCAAATCAATTACTTCTTACGGTAGATGGGTACATGGTTGACTCAATAGCGCGCGGTTGGTGTTAAGTATGAGATTCATCACTGGGTGCTATTGGGTCTATCACGCTTCTCACAAGCGTCGTTTTGGATTAATACAATTTGGATTGAATTTCTTTTTTTATTTTCTTAGAACAGTAAATACTTAAGCATAGGCTGCATTTATGGTATGTGCACTATCAACTCAACAATGCACAATTGATGTTGTCATTTATATTCATCACTGGGTATTGTTGGGTTGGAAAATGCCATGTGTTTTCTTCGTTGAGGTTAGCATTTATTATTTTACATCTGTATGTTGCGTTTATTTGTTGTTGCCGTGCTGTGATTGGTCAGAAGTAAGAGCTTCGTCCAATCGCGTGTCTGCATTTGTTTACATTTCTGTTGCGCTTTCTACGTTTGTATATATAGCAAGGTGTAATGGTGTTTGATGGTGCAGTGGTATCTGAGTTGCAGTGCAGTGTTGGAGACCTGTGGTATGGTTTTATTTTTTTTTGTAATTTGTTAAATACTAATCTCGTGTTGGTGGAGAGTTTCCAGTTGCTGTGTATATGTCTGGTTACTGGGTTTTCTCCTCCAGTATGGGATGGGTTTTCGTCGATCTTTACGAAGTATATGTTGCTGTTCAGCCTCTCTGTGGCTTTAACATTATGATAGGTTGTTAAAGCTAAGGAGTGGTTGATTTGCAGCGTGGTATTGCAACATGTTTTCTTCAAATCAATTACTTCTTACGGTAGATGGGTACATGGTTGACTCAATAGCGCGCGGTTGGTGTTAAGTATGAGATTCATCACTGGGTGCTATTGGGTCTATCACGCTTCTCACAAGCGTCGTTTTGGGTTAATGCAATTTGGATTGAATTTCTTTTTATTTTCTTAGAACAGTAAATACTTAAGCATAGGCTGCATTTATGGTATGTGCACTATCAACTCAACAATGCACAATTGATGTTGTCATTTATATTCATCACTGGGTATTGTTGGGTTGGAAAATGCCATGTGTTTTCTTCGTTCAGGTTAGAATTTATTATTTTACATCTGTATGTTTTGCTTGTATTTGTTGTTGCCGTGCTGTGATTGGTCAGAAATAATAGCTCCGTCCAATCGCGTGTCTGCATTTGTTTACATTTCTGTTGCGCTTTCTACGTTTGTATATATAGCAAGGTGTAATGGTGTTTGATGGTGCAGTGGTATCTGAGTTGCAGTGCAGTGTTGGAGACCTGTGGTATGGTTTTATTTTATTTTGTAATTTGTTAAATACTAATCTCGTGTTGGTGGTGAGTTTCCAGTTGCTGTGTATATGTCTGGTTACTGGGTTGTCTCCTCCAGTATGGGATGGGTTTTCGTCGATCTTTACGAAGTATATGTTGCTGTTCAGCCTCTCTGTGGCTTTAACATTATGATAGGTTGTTAAAGCTAAGGAGTGGTTGATTTGCAGCGTGGTATTGCAACATGTTTTCTTCAAATCAATTACTTCTTACGGTAGATGGGTACATGGTTGACTCAATAGCGCGCGGTTGGTGTTAAGTATGAGATTCATCACTGGTTGTCTCCTCCAGTATGGGATGGGTTTTCGTCGATCTTTACGAAGTATGTGTTGCTCTTCAGCCTCTCTGTGGCTTTAATATTATGATAGGTTGTTAAAGCTAAGGAGTGGTTGATTTGGAGCGTGGTATTGCAACATGTTTTCTTCAAATCAATTACTTCTTACGGTAGATGGGTACATGGTTGACTCAATAGCGCGCGGTTGGTGTTAAGTATGAGATTCATCACTGGGTGCTATTGGGTCTATCACGCTTCTCACAAGCGTCGTTTTGGATTAATACAATTTGGATTGAATTTCTTTTTTATTTTCTTAGAACAGTAAATACTTAAGCATAGGCTGCATTTATGGTATGTGCACTATCAACTCAACAATGCACAATTGATGTTGTCATTTATATTCATCACTGGGTATTGTTGGGTTGGAAAATGCCATGTGTTTTCTTCGTTGAGGTTAGCATTTATTATTTTACATCTGTATGTTGCGTTTATTTGTTGTTGCCGTGCTGTGATTGGTCAGAAGTAATAGCTTCGTCCAATCGCGTGTCTGCATTTGTTTACATTTCTGTTGCGCTTTCTACGTTTGTATATATAGCAGGGTGTAATGGTGTTTGATGGTGCAGTGGTATCTGAGTTGCAGTGCAGTGTTAGAGCTCTGTGGTATGGTTTTATTTTATTTTGTAATTTGTTAAATACTAATCTCGTGTTGGTGGAGAGTTTCCAGTTGCTGTGTATATGTCTGGTTACTGGGTTGTCTCCTCCAGTATGGGATGGGTTTTCGTCGATCTTTACGAAGTATATGTTGCTGTTCAGCCTCTCTGTGGCTTTAACATTATGA
Organism: Thermobia domestica; assembly: GCF_964235325.1. Lineage (NCBI taxonomy): Eukaryota > Metazoa > Arthropoda > Insecta > Zygentoma > Lepismatidae > Thermobia > Thermobia domestica. The sequence continues at coordinate 218,687 of NW_027656007.1, forward strand.
TAGGTTGTTAAAGCTAAGGAGTGGTTGATTTGCAGCGTGGTATTGCAACATGTTTTCTTCAAATCAATTACTTCTTACGGTAGATGGGTACATGGTTGACTCAATAGCGCGCGGTTGGTGTTAAGTATGAGATTCATCACTGGGTGCTATTGGGTCTATCACGCTTCTCACAAGCGTCGTTTTGGATTAATACAATTTGGATTGAATTTCTTTTTTTATTTTCTTAGAACAGTAAATACTTAAGCATAGGCTGCATTTATGGTATGTGCACTATCAACTCAACAATGCACAATTGATGTTGTCATTTATATTCATCACTGGGTATTGTTGGGTTGGAAAATGCCATGTGTTTTCTTCGTTGAGGTTAGCATTTATTATTTTACATCTGTATGTTGCGTTTATTTGTTGTTGCCGTGCTGTGATTGGTCAGAAGTAATAGCTTCGTCCAATCGCGTGTCTGCATTTGTTTACATTTCCGTTGCGCTTTCTACGTTTGTATATATAGCAAGGTGTAATGGTGTTTGATGGTGCAGTGGTATCTGAGTTGCAGTGCAGTGTTGGAGACCTGTGGTATGGTTTTATTTTATTTTGTAATTTGTTAAATACTAATCTCGTGTTGGTGGAGAGTTTCCAGTTGCTGTGTATATGTCTGGTTACTGGGTTTTCTCCTCCAGTATGGGATGGGTTTTCGTCGATCTTTACGAAGTATATGTAGCTGTTCGGCCTCTCTGTGGCTTTAACATTATGATAGGTTGTTAAAGCTAAGGAGTGGTTGATTTGCAGCGTGGTATTGCAACATGTTTTCTTCGAATCAATTACTTCTTACGGTAGATGGGTACATGGTTGACTCAATAGCGCGCGGTTGGTGTTAAGTATGAGATTCATCACTGGGTGCTATTGGGTCTATCACGCTTCTCACAAGCGTCGTTTTGGATTAATACAATTTGGATTGAATTTCTTTTTTATTTTCTTAGAACATTAAATACTTAAGCATAGGCTGCATTTATGGTATGTGCACTATCAACTCAACAATGCACAATTGATGTTGTCATTTATATTCATCACTGGGTATTGTTGGGTTGGAAAATGCCATGTGTTTTCTTCGTTGAGGGTAGCATTTATTATTTTACATCTGTATGTTGCGTTTATTTGTTGTTGCCGTGCTGTGATTGGTCAGAAGTAATAGCTTCGTCCAATCGCGTGTCTGCATTTGTTTACATTTCTGTTGCGCTTTCTACGTTTGTATATATAGCAAGGTGTAATGGTGTTTGATGGTGCAGTGGTATCTGAGTTGCAGTGCAGTGTTGGAGACCTGTGGTATGGTTTTATTTTATTTTGTAATTTGTTAAATACTAATCTCGTGTTGGTGGAGAGTTTCCAGTTGCTGTGTATATGTCTGGTTACTGGGTTGTCTCCTCCAGTATGGGATGGGTTTTCGTCGATCTTTACGAAGTATATGTTGCTGTTCAGCCTCTCTGTGGCTTTAACATTATGATAGGTTGTTAAAGCAAAGGAGTGGTTGATTTGCAGCGTGGTATTGCAACATGTTTTCTTCAAATCAATTACTTCTTACGGTAGATGGGTACATGGTTGACTCAATAGCGCGCGGTTGGTGTTAAGTATGAGATTCATCACTGGGTGCTATTGGGTCTATCACGCTTCTCACAAGCGTCGTTTTGGATTAATACAATTTGGATTGAATTTCTTTTTTATTTTCTTAGAACAGTAAATACTTAAGCATAGGCTGCATTTATGGTATGTGCACTATCAACTCAACAATGCACAATTGATGTTGTCATTTATATTCATCACTGGGTATTGTTGGTTTGGAAAATGCCATGTGTTTTCTTCGTTGAGGTTAGCATTTATTATTTTACATCTGTATGTTGCGTTTATTTGTTGTTGCCGTGCTGTGATTGGTCAGAAGTAAGAGCTTCGTCCAATCGCGTGTCTGCATTTGTTTACATTTCTGTTGCGCTTTCTACGTTTGTATATATAGCAAGGTGTAATGGTGTTTGATGGTGCAGTGGTATCTGAGTTGCAGTGCAGTGTTGGAGACCTGTGGTATGGTTTTATTTTTTTTTGTAATTTGTTAAATACTAATCTCGTGTTGGTGGAGAGTTTCCAGTTGCTGTGTATATGTCTGGTTACTGGGTTGTCTCCTCCAGTATGGGATGGGTTTTCGTCGATCTTTACGAAGTATATGTTGCTGTTCAGCCTCTCTGTGGCTTTAACATTATGATAGGTTGTTAAAGCTAAGGAGTGGTTGATTTGCAGCGTGGTATTGCAACATGTTTTCTTCAAATCAATTACTTCTTACGGTAGATGGGTACATGGTTGACTCAATAGCGCGCGGTTGGTGTTAAGTATGAGATTCATCACTGGGTGCTATTGGGTCTATCACGCTTCTCACAAGCGTCGTTTTGGATTAATACAATTTGGATTGAATTTCTTTTTTTATTTTCTTAGAACAGTAAATACTTAAGCATAGGCTGCATTTATGGTATGTGCACTATCAACTCAACAATGCACAATTGATGTTGTCATTTATATTCATCACTGGGTATTGTTGGGTTGGAAAATGCCATGTGTTTTCTTCGTTGAGGTTAGCATTTATTATTTTACATCTGTATGTTGCGTTTATTTGTTGTTGCCGTGCCGTGATTGGTCAGAAGTAAGAGCTTCGTCCAATCGCGTGTCTGCATTTGTTTACATTTCTGTTGCGCTTTCTACGTTTGTATATATAGCAAGGTGTAATGGTGTTTGATGGTGCAGTGGTATCTGAGTTGCAGTGCAGTGTTGGAGACCTGTGGTATGGTTTTATTTTATTTTGTAATTTGTTAAATACTAATCTCGTGTTGGTGGAGAGTTTCCAGTTGCTGTGTATATGTCTGGTTACTGGGTTGTCTCCTCCAGTATGGGATGGGTTTTCGTCGATCTTTACGAAGTATATGTAGCTGTTCAGCCTCTCTGTGGCTTTAACATTATGATAGGTTGTTAAAGCTAAGGAGTGGTTGATTTGCAGCGTGGTATTGCAACATGTTTTCTTCGAATCAATTACTTCTTACGGTAGATGGGTACATGGTTGACTCAATAGCGCGCGGTTGGTGTTAAGTATGAGATTCATCACTGGGTGCTATTGGGTCTATCACGCTTCTCACAAGCGTCGTTTTGGATTAATACAATTTGGATTGAATTTCTTTTTTATTTTCTTAGAACAGTAAATACTTAAGCATAGGCTGCATTTATGGTATGTGCACTATCAACTCAACAATGCACAATTGATGTTGTCATTTATATTCATCACTGGGTATTGTTGGGTTGGAAAATGCCATGTGTTTTCTTCGTTGAGGGTAGCATTTATTATTTTACATCTGTATGTTGCGTTTATTTGTTGTTGCCGTGCTGTGATTGGTCAGACGTAATAGCTTCGTCCAATCGCGTGTCTGCATTTGTTTACATTTCTGTTGCGCTTTCTACGTTTGTATATATAGCAAGGTGTAATGGTGTTTGATGGTGCAGTGGTATCTGAGTTGCAGTGCAGTGTTGGAGACCTGTGGTATGGTTTTATTTTATTTTGTAATTTGTTAAATACTAATCTCGTGTTGGTGGAGAGTTTCCAGTTGCTGTGTATATGTCTGGTTACTGGGTTGTCTCCTCCAGTATGGGATGGGTTTTCGTCGATCTTTACGAAGTATATGTTGCTGTTCAGCCTCTCTGTGGCTTTAACATTATGATAGGTTGTTAAAGCTAAGGAGTGGTTGATTTGCAGCGTGGTATTGCAACATGTTTTCTTCAAATCAATTACTTCTTACGGTAGATGGGTACATGGTTGACTCAATAGCGCGCGGTTGGTGTTAAGTATGAGATTCATCACTGGGTGCTATTGGGTCTATCACGCTTCTCACAAGCGTCGTTTTGGATTAATACAATTTGGATTGAATTTCTTTTTTTATTTTCTTAGAACAGTAAATACTTAAGCATAGGCTGCATTTATGGTATGTGCACTATCAACTCAACAATGCACAATTGATGTTGTCATTTATATTCATCACTGGGTATTGTTGGGTTGGAAAATGCCATGTGTTTTCTTCGTTCAGGTTAGAATTTATTATTTTACATCTGTATGTTTTGCGTGTATTTGTTGTTGCCGTGCTGTGATTGGTCGGAAGTAATAGCTTCGTCCAATCGCGTGTCTGCATTTGTTTACATTTCTGTTGCGCTTTCTACGTTTGTATATATAGCAAGGTGTAATGGTGTTTGATGGTGCAGTGGTATCTGAGTTGCAGTGCAGTGTTGGAGACCTGTGGTATGGTTTTATTTTATTTTGTAATTTGTTAAATACTAATCTCGTGTTGGTGGAGAGTTTCCAGTTGCTGTGTATATGTCTGGTTACTGGGTTGTCTCCTCCAGTATGGGATGGGTTTTCGTCGATCTTTACGAAGTATATGTTGCTGTTCAGCCTCTCTGTGGCTTTAACATTATGATAGGTTGTTAAAGCTAAGGAGTGGTTGATTTGCAGCGTGGTATTGCAACATGTTTTCTTCAAATCAATTACTTCTTACGGTAGATGGGTACATGGTTGACTCAATAGCGCGCGGTTGGTGTTAAGTATGAGATTCATCACTGGGTGCTATTGGGTCTATCACGCTTCTCACAAGCGTCGTTTTGGATTAATACAATTTGGATTGAATTTCTTTTTTATTTTCTTAGAACAGTAAATACTTAAGCATAGGCTGCATTTATGGTATGTGCACTATCAACTCAACAATGCACAATTGATGTTGTCATTTATATTCATCACTGGGTATTGTTGGGTTGGAAAATGCCATGTGTTTTCTTCGTTGAGGGTAGCATTTATTATTTTACATCTGTATGTTGCGTTTATTTGTTGTTGCCGTGCTGTGATTGGTCAGAAGTAATAGCTTCGTCCAATCGCGTGTCTGCATTTGTTTACATTTCTGTTGCGCTTTCTACGTTTGTATATATAGCAAGGTGTAATGGTGTTTGATGGTGCAGTGGTATCTGAGTTGCAGTGCAGTGTTGGAGACCTGTGGTATGGTTTTATTTTATTTTGTAATTTGTTAAATACTAATCTCGTGTTGGTGGAGAGTTTCCAGTTGCTGTGTATAAGTCTGGTTACTGGGTTGTCTCCTCCAGTATGGGATGGGTTTTCGTCGATCTTTACGAAGTATATGTTGCTGTTCAGCCTCTCTGTGGCTTTAACATTATGATAGGTTGTTAAAGCTAAGGAGTGGTTGATTTGCAGCGTGGTATTGCAACATGTTTTCTTCGAATCAATTACTTCTTACGGTAGATGGGTACATGGTTGACTCAATAGCGCGCGGTTGGTGTTAAGTATGAGATTCATCACTGGGTGCTATTGGGTCTATCACGCTTCTCACAAGCGTCGTTTTGGATTAATACAATTTGGATTGAATTTCTTTTTTATTTTCTTAGAACAGTAAATACTTAAGCATAGGCTGCATTTATGGTATGTGCACTATCAACTCAACAATGCACAATTGATGTTGTCATTTATATTCATCACTGGGTATTGTTGGGTTGGAAAATGCCATGTGTTTTCTTCGTTGAGGGTAGCATTTATTATTTTACATCTGTATGTTGCGTTTATTTGTTGTTGCCGTGCTGTGATTGGTCAGACGTAATAGCTTCGTCCAATCGCGTGTCTGCATTTGTTTACATTTCTGTTGCGCTTTCTACGTTTGTATATATAGCAAGGTGTAATGGTGTTTGATGGTGCAGTGGTATCTGAGTTGCAGTGCAGTGTTGGAGACCTGTGGTATGGTTTTATTTTATTTTGTAATTTGTTAAATACTAATCTCGTGTTGGTGGAGAGTTTCCAGTTGCTGTGTATATGTCTGGTTACTGGGTTGTCTCCTCCAGTATGGGATGGGTTTTCGTCGATCTTTACGAAGTATATGTTGCTGTTCAGCCTCTCTGTGGCTTTAACATTATGATAGGTTGTTAAAGCTAAGGAGTGGTTGATTTGCAGCGTGGTATTGCAACATGTTTTCTTCAAATCAATTACTTCTTACGGTAGATGGGTACATGGTTGACTCAATAGCGCGCGGTTGGTGTTAAGTATGAGATTCATCACTGGGTGCTATTGGGTCTATCACGCTTCTCACAAGCGTCGTTTTGGATTAATACAATTTGGATTGAATTTCTTTTTTTATTTTCTTAGAACAGTAAATACTTAAGCATAGGCTGCATTTATGGTATGTGCACTATCAACTCAACAATGCACAATTGATGTTGTCATTTATATTCATCACTGGGTATTGTTGGGTTGGAAAATGCCATGTGTTTTCTTCGTTGAGGTTAGCATTTATTATTTTACATCTGTATGTTGCGTTTATTTGTTGTTGCCGTGCTGTGATTGGTCAGAAGTAATAGCTTCGTCCAATCGCGTGTCTGCATTTGTTTACATTTCTGTTGCGCTTTCTACGTTTGTATATATAGCAAGGTGTAATGGTGTTTGATGGTGCAGTGGTATCTGAGTTGCAGTGCAGTGTTGGAGACCTGTGGTATGGTTTTATTTTTTTTTGTAATTTGTTAAATACTAATCTCGTGTTGGTGGAGAGTTTCCAGTTGCTGTGTATATGTCTGGTTACTGGGTTTTCTCCTCCAGTATGGGATGGGTTTTCGTCGATCTTTACGAAGTATATGTTGCTGTTCAGCCTCTCTGTGGCTTTAACATTATGATAGGTTGTTAAAGCTAAGGAGTGGTTGATTTGCAGCGTGGTATTGCAACATGTTTTCTTCAAATCAATTACTTCTTACGGTAGATGGGTACATGGTTGACTCAATAGCGCGCGGTTGGTGTTAAGTATGAGATTCATCACTGGGTGCTATTGGGTCTATCACGCTTCTCACAAGCGTCGTTTTGGATTAATACAATTTGGATTGAATTTCTTTTTTTATTTTCTTAGAACAGTAAATACTTAAGCATAGGCTGCATTTATGGTATGTGCACTATCAACTCAACAATGCACAATTGATGTTGTCATTTATATTCATCACTGGGTATTGTTGGGTTGGAAAATGCCATGTGTTTTCTTCGTTCAGGTTAGAATTTATTATTTTACATCTGTATGTTTTGCTTGTATTTGTTGTTGCCGTGCTGTGATTGGTCAGAAATAATAGCTCCGTCCAATCGCGTGTCTGCATTTGTTTACATTTCTGTTGCGCTTTCTACGTTTGTATATATAGCAAGGTGTAATGGTGTTTGATGGTGCAGTGGTATCTGAGTTGCAGTGCAGTGTTGGAGACCTGTGGTATGGTTTTATTTTATTTTGTAATTTGTTAAATACTAATCTCGTGTTGGTGGAGAGTTTCCAGTTGCTGTGTATATGTCTGGTTACTGGGTTGTCTCCTCCAGTATGGGATGGGTTTTCGTCGATCTTTACGAAGTATATGTTGCTGTTCAGCCTCTCTGTGGCTTTAACATTATGATAGGTTGTTAAAGCTAAGGAGTGGTTGATTTGCAGCGTGGTATTGCAACATGTTTTCTTCAAATCAATTACTTCTTACGGTAGATGGGTACATGGTTGACTCAATAGCGCGCGGTTGGTGTTAAGTATGAGATTCATCACTGGTTGTCTCCTCCAGTATGGGATGGGTTTTCGTCGATCTTTACGAAGTATGTGTTGCTCTTCAGCCTCTCTGTGTCTTTAATATTATGATAGGTTGTTAAAGCTAAGGAGTGGTTGATTTGGAGCGTGGTATTGCAACATGTTTTCTTCAAATCAATTACTTCTTACGGTAGATGGGTACATGGTTGACTCAATAGCGCGCGGTTGGTGTTAAGTATGAGATTCATCACTGGGTGCTATTGGGTCTATCACGCTTCTCACAAGCGTCGTTTTGGATTAATACAATTTGGATTGAATTTCTTTTTTATTTTCTTAGAACAGTAAATACTTAAGCATAGGCTGCATTTATGGTATGTGCACTATCAACTCAACAATGCACAATTGATGTTGTCATTTATATTCATCACTGGGTATTGTTGGGTTGGAAAATGCCATGTGTTTTCTTCGTTGAGGTTAGCATTTATTATTTTACATCTGTATGTTGCGTTTATTTGTTGTTGCCGTGCTGTGATTGGTCAGAAGTAATAGCTTCGTCCAATCGCGTGTCTGCATTTGTTTACATTTCTGTTGCGCTTTCTACGTTTGTATATATAGCAGGGTGTAATGGTGTTTGATGGTGCAGTGGTATCTGAGTTGCAGTGCAGTGTTAGAGCTCTGTGGTATGGTTTTATTTTATTTTGTAATTTGTTAAATACTAATCTCGTGTTGGTGGAGAGTTTCCAGTTGCTGTGTATATGTCTGGTTACTGGGTTGTCTCCTCCAGTATGGGATGGGTTTTCGTCGATCTTTACGAAGCATATGTTGCTGTTCAGCCTCTCTGTGGCTTTAACATTATGATAGGTTGTTAAAGCTAAGGAGTGGTTGATTTGCAGCGTGGTATTGCAACATGTTTTCTTCAAATCAATTACTTCTTACGGTAGATGGGTACATGGTTGACTCAATAGCGCGCGGTTGGTGTTAAGTATGAGATTCATCACTGGGTGCTATTGGGTCTATCACGCTTCTCACAAGCGTCGTTTTGGGTTAATGCAATTTGGATTGAATTTCTTTTTATTTTCTTAGAACAGTAAATACTTAAGCATAGGCTGCATTTATGGTATGTGCACTATCAACTCAACAATGCACAATTGATGTTGTCATTTATATTCATCACTGGGTATTGTTGGGTTGGAAAATGCCATGTGTTTTCTTCGTTCAGGTTAGAATTTATTATTTTACATCTGTATGTTTTGCTTGTATTTGTTGTTGCCGTGCTGTGATTGGTCAGAAATAATAGCTCCGTCCAATCGCGTGTCTGCATTTGTTTACATTTCTGTTGCGCTTTCTACGTTTGTATATATAGCAAGGTGTAATGGTGTTTGATGGTGCAGTGGTATCTGAGTTGCAGTGCAGTGTTGGAGACCTGTGGTATGGTTTTATTTTATTTTGTAATTTGTTAAATACTAATCTCGTGTTGGTGGAGAGTTTCCAGTTGCTGTGTATATGTCTGGTTACTGGGTTGTCTCCTCCAGTATGGGATGGGTTTTCGTCGATCTTTACGAAGTATATGTTGCTGTTCAGCCTCTCTGTGGCTTTAACATTATGATAGGTTGTTAAAGCTAAGGAGTGGTTGATTTGCAGCGTGGTATTGCAACATGTTTTCTTCAAATCAATTACTTCTTACGGTAGATGGGTACATGGTTGACTCAATAGCGCGCGGTTGGTGTTAAGTATGAGATTCATCACTGGTTGTCTCCTCCAGTATGGGATGGGTTTTCGTCGATCTTTACGAAGTATGTGTTGCTCTTCAGCCTCTCTGTGGCTTTAATATTATGATAGGTTGTTAAAGCTAAGGAGTGGTTGATTTGGAGCGTGGTATTGCAACATGTTTTCTTCAAATCAATTACTTCTTACGGTAGATGGGTACATGGTTGACTCAATAGCGCGCGGTTGGTGTTAAGTATGAGATTCATCACTGGGTGCTATTGGGTCTATCACGCTTCTCACAAGCGTCGTTTTGGATTAATACAATTTGGATTGAATTTCTTTTTTATTTTCTTAGAACAGTAAATACTTAAGCATAGGCTGCATTTATGGTATGTGCACTATCAACTCAACAATGCACAATTGATGTTGTCATTTATATTCATCACTGGGTATTGTTGGGTTGGAAAATGCCATGTGTTTTCTTCGTTGAGGTTAGCATTTATTATTTTACATCTGTATGTTGCGTTTATTTGTTGTTGCCGTGCTGTGATTGGTCAGAAGTAATAGCTTCGTCCAATCGCGTGTCTGCATTTGTTTACATTTCTGTTGCGCTTTCTACGTTTGTATATATAGCAGGGTGTAATGGTGTTTGATGGTGCAGTGGTATCTGAGTTGCAGTGCAGTGTTAGAGCTCTGTGGTATGGTTTTATTTTATTTTGTAATTTGTTAAATACTAATCTCGTGTTGGTGGAGAGTTTCCAGTTGCTGTGTATATGTCTGGTTACTGGGTTGTCTCCTCCAGTATGGGATGGGTTTTCGTCGATCTTTACGAAGTATATGTTGCTGTTCAGCCTCTCTGTGGCTTTAACATTATGATAGGTTGTTAAAGCTAAGGAGTGGTTGATTTGCAGCGTGGTATTGCAACATGTTTTCTTCAAATCAATTACTTCTTACGGTAGATGGGTACATGGTTGACTCAATAGCGCGCGGTTGGTGTTAAGTATGAGATTCATCACTGGGTGCTATTGGGTCTATCACGCTTCTCACAAGCGTCGTTTTGGATTAATACAATTTGGATTGAATTTCTTTTTTTATTTTCTTAGAACAGTAAATACTTAAGCATAGGCTGCATTTATGGTATGTGCACTATCAACTCAACAATGCACAATTGATGTTGTCATTTATATTCATCACTGGGTATTGTTGGGTTGGAAAATGCCATGTGTTTTCTTCGTTGAGGTTAGCATTTATTATTTTACATCTGTATGTTGCGTTTATTTGTTGTTGCCGTGCTGTGATTGGTCAGAAGTAATAGCTTCGTCCAATCGCGTGTCTGCATTTGTTTACATTTCCGTTGCGCTTTCTACGTTTGTATATATAGCAAGGTGTAATGGTGTTTGATGGTGCAGTGGTATCTGAGTTGCAGTGCAGTGTTGGAGACCTGTGGTATGGTTTTATTTTATTTTGTAATTTGTTAAATACTAATCTCGTGTTGGTGGAGAGTTTCCAGTTGCTGTGTGTATGTCTGGTTACTGGGTTTTCTCCTCCAGTATGGGATGGGTTTTCGTCGATCTTTACGAAGTATATGTAGCTGTTCAGCCTCTCTGTGGCTTTAACATTATGATAGGTTGTTAAAGCTAAGGAGTGGTTGATTTGCAGCGTGGTATTGCAACATGTTTTCTTCGAATCAATTACTTCTTACGGTAGATGGGTACATGGTTGACTCAATAGCGCGCGGTTGGTGTTAAGTATGAGATTCATCACTGGGTGCTATTGGGTCTATCACGCTTCTCACAAGCGTCGTTTTGGATTAATACAATTTGGATTGAATTTCTTTTTTATTTTCTTAGAACAGTAAATACTTAAGCATAGGCTGCATTTATGGTATGTGCACTATCAACTCAACAATGCACAATTGATGTTGTCATTTATATTCATCACTGGGTATTGTTGGGTTGGAAAATGCCATGTGTTTTCTTCGTTGAGGGTAGCATTTATTATTTTACATCTGTATGTTGCGTTTATTTGTTGTTGCCGTGCTGTGATTGGTCAGAAGTAATAGCTTCGTCCAATCGCGTGTCTGCATTTGTTTACATTTCTGTTGCGCTTTCTACGTTTGTATATATAGCAAGGTGTAATGGTGTTTGATGGTGCAGTGGTATCTGAGTTGCAGTGCAGTGTTGGAGACCTGTGGTATGGTTTTATTTTATTTTGTAATTTGTTAAATACTAATCTCGTGTTGGTGGAGAGTTTCCAGTTGCTGTGTATATGTCTGGTTACTGGGTTGTCTCCTCCAGTATGGGATGGGTTTTCGTCGATCTTTACGAAGTATATGTTGCTGTTCAGCCTCTCTGTGGCTTTAACATTATGATAGGTTGTTAAAGCAAAGGAGTGGTTGATTTGCAGCGTGGTATTGCAACATGTTTTCTTCAAATCAATTACTTCTTACGGTAGATGGGTACATGGTTGACTCAATAGCGCGCGGTTGGTGTTAAGTATGAGATTCATCACTGGGTGCTATTGGGTCTATCACGCTTCTCACAAGCGTCGTTTTGGATTAATACAATTTGGATTGAATTTCTTTTTTATTTTCTTAGAACAGTAAATACTTAAGCATAGGCTGCATATATGGTATGTGCACTATCAACTCAACAATGCACAATTGATGTTGTCATTTATATTCATCACTGGGTATTGTTGGTTTGGAAAATGCCATGTGTTTTCTTCGTTGAGGTTAGCATTTATTATTTTACATCTGTATGTTGCGTTTATTTGTTGTTGCCGTGCTGTGATTGGTCAGAAGTAAGAGCTTCGTCCAATCGCGTGTCTGCATTTGTTTACATTTCTGTTGCGCTTTCTACGTTTGTATATATAGCAAGGTGTAATGGTGTTTGATGGTGCAGTGGTATCTGAGTTGCAGTGCAGTGTTGGAGACCTGTGGTATGGTTTTATTTTTTTTTGTAATTTGTTAAATACTAATCTCGTGTTGGTGGAGAGTTTCCAGTTGCTGTGTATATGTCTGGTTACTGGGTTGTCTCCTCCAGTATGGGATGGGTTTTCGTCGATCTTTACGAAGTATATGTTGCTGTTCAGCCTCTCTGTGGCTTTAACATTATGATAGGTTGTTAAAGCTAAGGAGTGGTTGATTTGCAGCGTGGTATTGCAACATGTTTTCTTCAAATCAATTACTTCTTACGGTAGATGGGTACATGGTTGACTCAATAGCGCGCGGTTGGTGTTAAGTATGAGATTCATCACTGGGTGCTATTGGGTCTATCACGCTTCTCACAAGCGTCGTTTTGGATTAATACAATTTGGATTGAATTTCTTTTTTTATTTTCTTAGAACAGTAAATACTTAAGCATAGGCTGCATTTATGGTATGTGCACTATCAACTCAACAATGCACAATTGATGTTGTCATTTATATTCATCACTGGGTATTGTTGGGTTGGGAAATGCCATGTGTTTTCTTCGTTGAGGTTAGCATTTATTATTTTACATCTGTATGTTGCGTTTATTTGTTGTTGCCGTGCCGTGATTGGTCAGAAGTAAGAGCTTCGTCCAATCGCGTGTCTGCATTTGTTTACATTTCTGTTGCGCTTTCTACGTTTGTATATATAGCAAGGTGTAATGGTGTTTGATGGTGCAGTGGTATCTGAGTTGCAGTGCAGTGTTGGAGACCTGTGGTATGGTTTTATTTTATTTTGTAATTTGTTAAATACTAATCTCGTGTTGGTGGAGAGTTTCAGTTGCTGTGTATATGTCTGGTTACTGGGTTGTCTCCTCCAGTATGGGATGGGTTTTCGTCGATCTTTACGAAGTATATGTTGCTGTTCAGCCTCTCTGTGGCTTTAACATTATGATAGGTTGTTAAAGCTAAGGAGTGGTTGATTTGCAGCGTGGTATTGCAACATGTTTTCTTCAAATCAATTACTTCTTACGGTAGATGGGTACATGGTTGACTCAATAGCGCGCGGTTGGTGTTAAGTATGAGATTCATCACTGGGTGCTATTGGGTCTATCACGCTTCTCACAAGCGTCGTTTTGGATTAATACAATTTGGATTGAATTTCTTTTTTTATTTTCTTAGAACAGTAAATACTTAAGCATAGGCTGCATTTATGGTATGTGCACTATCAACTCAACAATGCACAATTGATGTTGTCATTTATATTCATCACTGGGTATTGTTGGGTTGGAAAATGCCATGTGTTTTCTTCGTTGAGGTTAGCATTTATTATTTTACATCTGTATGTTGCGTTTATTTGTTGTTGCCGTGCCGTGATTGGTCAGAAGTAAGAGCTTCGTCCAATCGCGTGTCTGCATTTGTTTACATTTCTGTTGCGCTTTCTACGTTTGTATATATAGCAAGGTGTAATGGTGTTTGATGGTGCAGTGGTATCAGTGGTATCTGAGTTTGCAGTGCAGTGTTGGAGACCTGTGGTATGGTTTTATTTTATTTTGTAATTTGTTAAATACTAATCTCGTGTTGGTGGAGGGTTTTCAGTTGCTGTGTATATGTCTGGTTACTGGGTTGTCTCCTCCAGTATGGGATGGGTTTTTCGTCGATCTTTACGAAGTATATGTTGCTGTTCAGCCTCTCTGTGGCTTTAACATTATGATAGGTTGTTAAAAGCTAAGGAGTGGTTGATTTGCAGCGTGGTATTGCAACATGTTTTTCTTCAAATCAATTACTTCTTACGGTAGATGGGTACATGGTTGACTCAATAGCGCGCGGTTGGTGTTAAGTATGAGATTCATCACTGGGTGCTATTGGGTCTATCACGCTTCTCACAAGCGTCGTTTTGGATTAATACAATTTGGATTGAATTTCTTTTTTTATTTTTCTTAGAACAGTAAATACTTAAGCATAGGCTGCATTTTATGGTATGTGCACTATCAACTCAACAATGCACAATTGATGTTGTCATTTATATTCATCACTGGGTATTGTTGGGTTGGAAAATGCCATGTGTTTTCTTCGTTCAGGTTAGAATTTATTATTTTACATCTGTATGTTTTGCGTGTATTTGTTGTTGCCGTGCTGTGTCTGGTCGGAAGTAATAGCTCCGTCCAATCGCGTGTCTGCATTTGTTTACATTTCTGTTGCGCTTTCTACGTTTGTATATATAGCAAGGTGTAATGGTGTTTGATGGTGCAGTGGTATCTGAGTTGCAGTGCAGTGTTGGAGACCTGTGGTAATGGTTTTATTTTAATTTTGTAATCTGCTAAGTACTAATCTCGTGTTGGTGGAGAGTTTCCAGTTGCTGTGTATATGTCTGGTTACTGGGTTGTCTCCTCCAGTATGGGATGGGTTTTCGTCGATCTTTACGAAGTATATGTTGCTGTTCAGCCTCTCTGTGGCTTTAACATTATGATAGGTTGTTAAAGCTAAGGAGTGGTTGATTTGCAGCGTGGTATTGCAACATGTTTTCTTCAAATCAATTACTTCTTACGGTAGATGGGTACATGGTTGTCTCAATAGCGCGCGGTTGGTGTTCAAGTATGAGATTCATCACTGGGTGCTATTGGGTCCTATCACGCTTCTCACAAGCGTCGTTTTGGATTAATACAATTTGGATTGAATTTCTTTTTTTATTTTCTTAGAACAGTAAATACTTAAGCATAGGCTGCATTTATGGTATGTGCACTATCAACTCAACAATGCACAATTGATGTTGTCATTTATATTCATCACTGGGTATTGTTGGGTTGGAAAATGCCATGTGTTTTCTTCGTTGAGGTGTAGCATTTATTATTTTACATCTGTATGTTGCGTTTATTTGTTTTTGCCGTGCTGTGATTGGTCAGAAGTAAGAGCTTCGTCCAATCGTGTGTCTGCATTTGTTTTACATTTCTGTTGCGCTTTCTACGTTTGTATATATATAGCAAGGTGTAATGGTGTTTGATGGTGCAGTGGTATCTGAGTTGCAGTGCAGTGTTGGAGACCTGTGGTATGGTTTTATTTTATTTTGTAATTTGTTAAATACTAATCTCGTGTTGGGGGAGAGTTTCCAGTTGCTGTGTATATGTCTGGTTACTGGGTTGTCTCCTCCAGTATGGGATGGGTTTTCGTCGATCTTTACGAAGTATATGTTGCTGTTCAGCCTCTCTGTGGCTTTAACATTATGATAGGTTGTTAAAGCTAAGGAGTGGTTGATTTGCAGCGTGGTATTGCAACATGTTTTCTTCAAATCAATTACTTCTTACGGTAGATGGGTACATGGTTGACTCAATAGCGCGCGGTTGGTGTTAAGTATGAGATTCATCACTGGGTGCTATTGGGTCTATCACGCTTCTCACAAGCGTCGTTTTGGATTAATACAATTTGGATTGAATTTCTTTTTTTATTTTTCTAGAACAGTAAATACTTAAGCATAGGCTGCATTTATGGTATGTGCACTATCAACTCAACAATGCACAATTGATGTTGTCATTTATATTCATCACTGGGTATTGTTGGGTTGGAAAATGCCATGTGTTTTTCTTCGTTGAGGTTAGCATTTATTATTTTTACATCTGTATGTTGCGTTTTATTTCTTGTTGCCGTGCCGTGATTGGTCAGAAGTAAGAGCTTCGTCCAATCGCGTGTCTGCATTTGTTTTACATTTCTGTTGCGCTTTCTACGTTTTGTATATATAGCAAGGTGTAATGGTGTTTGATGGTGCAGTGGTATCTGAGTTGCAGTGCAGTGTTGGAGACCTGTGGTATGGTTTTATTTTATTTTGTAATTTGTTAAATACTAATCTCGTGTTGGTGGAGGGTTTTCAGTTGCCTGTGTATATGTCTGGTTACTGGGTTGTCTCCTCCAGTATGGGATGGGTTTTCGTCGATCTTTACGAAGTATATGTTGCTGTTCAGCCTCTCTGTGGCTTTAACATTATGATAGGTTGTTAAAGCTAAGGAGTGGTTGATTTGCAGCGTGGTATTGCAACATGTTTTCTTCAAATCAATTACTTCTTACGGTAGATGGGTACATGGTTGACTCAATAGCGCGCGGGTTGGTGTTAAGTATGAGATTCATCACTGGGTGCTATTGGGTCTATCACGCTTCTCACAAGCGTCGTTTTGGATTAATACAATTTGGATTGAATTTCTTTTTTTTTTCTTAGAACAGTAAATACTTAAGCATAGGCTGCATTTATGGTATGTGCACTATCAACTCAACAATGCACAATTGATGTTGTCATTTATATTCATCACTGGGTATTGTTGGGTTGGAAAAATGCCATGTGTTTTTCTTCGTTGAGGTTAGCATTTATTATTTTACATCTGTATGTTGCGTTTATTTGTTGTTGCCGTGCCGTGATTGGTCAGAAGTAAGAGCTTCGTCCAATCGCGTGTCTGCATTTGTTTACATATTCTGTTGCGCTTTCTACGATTGTATATATAGCAAGGTGTAATGGTGTTTGATGGTGCAGTGGTATCTGAGTTGCAGTGCAGTGTTGGAGACCTGTGGTATGGTTTTATTTTATTTTTGTAATTTGTTAAAATACTAATCTCGTGTTGGTGGAGAGTTTCCAGTTGCTGTGTATATGTCTGGTTACTGGGTTGTCTCCTCCAGTATGGG